>NW_018128070.1:778287-818736 GCF_001952655.1 Monopterus albus
TGTCGGCTATGCTGAATGTGGTGTTGATGCTGGTAATACTAAGTCTGTAACATCATTAACTATAAGCACAAAAGCTTATAGTTAACCAGTTAAAAATTAACCAGTGAGAATAAAGAAAAAGACATGAGGGAATGCTGCCTGTCGTCTCCTAAAGACACAGTTGATTATGATCTGTGCTGTAAAAACAAAGCAGCAGAGCTTTACTGAGCATTTTGCTCAAACACTCAACAAAAACAGCCTGTCTGAGATGATGACACTCCAACTCTGCAATGACTATGGTATCTGGTATAAGTTCCATATACTCCATTCACAGAGATTTGACATTTGTGGCTCCACTAAGAAAAAGTTCAAATAGGCCATATTCTCTATGAGGCATGTTTAATTCAGATGTCATTACATTGAGGTTTCTAGCCAGTGATGCATAAGGTGCGAGTGTGGGTAGAGGGGAGATAAGTCATTGCAGGTTATGTTAAATGCTGCCAGCCACAGAACAATGTACGTAGTACAGAAGGGTGACAGGATGAGCAGCAGCTTGTGCTGAGAGGGAAGAGATGGATTAACAGGAGACAGAGAGTGAGAAGTGAGGGGATTATGGATGAGGGATTGGAAGAGGAGACACACGACAAGATAAAGAAGGCGGCACAGAAGAAAAGGAAAAAGGGAAGAAAGTTGAAGTGGCAGCGACCATGACGGGTTCTCTCGCTGCACGAGCCTAAAGTCATCACAGGATACTGCTGCTTCAGCTGGGAAGAGCAGACGTCACCTCTTGCTAATTTTATGCAATGGAGATGCAGTGAATAGGGAGATTAGGCGGGGTTCAAAATCCATTGCTAATTGTAATTTTTGCTGCATTTTACCAGTTGATGGAAAATTACAAACTCAAAGGTGCCATTTCCAGAGGAAAAGCCATTTCAATGTCTGGCTTGAGATTTCCAAGATTTTTTTTTTAAATTCTTTTATCCATTTTAGCCATGTTAGGTGTCAGTCAATGAACTACGTATATAGTACTATGGGTGTATTAAGAAAATGTCTCATTGATCCATTAGCACAGCTGCAGGTTCTTGTTTTGTGTTTCCCCAAACACCAGTGTGACAAACTGAGATTTGACTGTGCATGAAGCACTAACCAGCTGCAGGACCCTGACCTCTGTGACATTAACTCACAAGGATCATTCAGCTATTAGCTTTATATTTATAGAGAACAATGAATCTTTGACCTCATACTGACAAACTGAAAACAGCAAAAGAAGTGTGAGAAATTGAAATCTCACCACTGCCTTCATGAATTCTCCTTTGCTCATCAAACCCCCGTGCCCTGTGGATGGGGCACTGTCATTGCTCATTTATTCCGGTTTTTCCTTTAATTTGCCACCCGATGCATACAGTACAATCGTAAGGAACTGAATAAAACCAAGCTTGATTCGCAGTCAAAATCCCAGTTCATCCAAAGGTGTCAGATGAGGCTGAAGTCAGACGTCATCATGTTGAAAAAAGAAAATTCAAGGCTGTTGGCATTGGAGGCACTAAAATATCACCGAACGCTGCAGCACAAAGAAACCTAGCCCAGATTATATATAGTCAGCTACAAGTGCACAGATAGTTTACTTTTATTGGGAGAACCACTACAAAATCAAACCATAAACAACATATTGGTTGAAGCAATTGAAAATATTTGCTGACTCTCTAATCTTAGGCTGTTTCTCCTCATGTGTAACTGATCTCTATTTAGGTGTTTAAAATGTTTAGAATAAAAAGCGAGCACACCTGACACTCCTCTACCATTATTATCATGTCTCGTCAGCTGTCTGTGGAGCTTAGGTAGGCGCTGAACAACTACTATTTAGGTTTCTCTCTGCACCTAAATGACTGCTTAATGCTAACCAGTAATATATTCTACAGACCTCCACTTGTGCCACACTCCATGACATCATCGGTGAATGGAGTCAAAAACGCCTTTCTTATCTAGCTCAACAGGAGGAGGTTTGTTAGCCGAACCCAAATTCACAAGAAAGATGGCAATCTGTTTTATTAAAACTGCTATTTTGACTCGTCAGACACCAGATATCTTCCTGAAATAAGCCAGCCTAAGAGAAAGAAATGCTCAACCAGCCGCTGTGGTTTGATTTATTGCTCAATCTACAGTGCAGATATAGCAGAAGCTTTTCTACTATGAGATATGAGATAATCTTCCATTCAGCAAGAGATCATTATCTGATTACTGGTATTACAAAGCTGAAAAACAATGCTCTGACTTGTTGGCAGCAGAGGGAATTCCTTCATTTCGATAGCTGTCAGGAAGGAATTATTTTTGTTTTCCCCTGGCATCAGAGCCTGGCTGTTGTTTATTTTCTCTCTAGTTGTTGAGAAATATCCGGTCCCATATTCCAGCATCTCTGTCCCAGGAGTTTAGCAGGGTCTGTTATTTGGTAATACCAGCTCGAGTCTTGTAAACACTACTCTGTGTGCTGAGATCTGATTGGCTGTTGGAGGGGAAGTGAGTTAAGGGTGTGGAAAGGGATTTAGAGATCACGTGCTTGTGTCAAAACACCAACTTCCATTCTGACGTTTATGAAATCTGCATCTGTGCAGCACACAAACCACTCATTAACTCACCACACAAATTATTCTCATGCACCTCTTCTCATTTTACGTTTTTGGAATGGTGTTCTCCTTATGTTCAAACTACTCAGGGTCAAAGCTGCTTCAGAAATAATAACAGAATAAAATAACAGAACAGTGCAAATAAGACAAAAGATACATTGGTTTATCACAATTAAATCTCCTCATTTACAACACGATTATCAGTGTTAAATGTCAGACCATCTGCAGTGACGGTTTTATTGTGGAGAAATTTTACATTTTGCACAAAGCCAGAGAATGATCTCAAAATGAGGAAAGGCGCCCGATGTGAACGAGCAGAGAGGAATCAGCTACAGTATGGTGGCTCTTTCAGGGCGACTCTCTGCGCAGAAGCATCTTAAATGAAAGAACGTCTTTGTCTGAGACGGCGTGTGGGTCCTTACAGTGACAGAGAGCTTTGTCTCCTACACATCCGTATCTCGCCTCTCTGCCGAGCCTCTTTCTACCTCAACAATGAGCTAAGACACCACACTGCATTAATATTTAATAACTAGAAATGGTACAGGAAAGACTGAATAATAAGCATTGCTGTACTACTTGCTTTATGTAAATAAGATCATGTTCCTCTGCGGCTCTGTGCTTTTTGTCTCTCAGATACTTCACCGGCTCAAGGAGACATGCTAAAAGGATGTGGAAAGTGCAAGAAGCAGATGAAACTTTCATAATTCTGTAATTTGGATATGTGAGAAAGGGGGAATAATACCACCTCTTCCATTCAAGCTTCCTGCAGTTACTGAAGAAAAATGTTTTCTGTGTGTGAAAAATAAGGAAAACTTCTCAAAATTAACTTATCACACTAGATGTACCTAAAACATCTTTGCAATTCAGAAATACATCACCTGAACTTTGCAGTTTCTTTTATATTCAGAAGACTAACAAAGTGAACACAGTCAAAATTCCCTGCTGTCACCATGAATTAAGTTTAGAGATGACAATTTATAGTCTCAGTGAAAAGTAATGGCACTGTATTTACTATTTCGCTAGCTTCACTTTTATTCTGAAAATACAGTGAAGAAAAAAGACTTGTTAGACTGAGCTTATCAAATCTGGGTATGTGGAACTTGGATGGGATCCTGTAGTTATTTACAATTAACCAATTAACCATTAAATGTATCAAGTGTAAGAAAGTCACATTGCCAAATCCTCAAATTAATTTATTCAATTTGCAATTATGTAGAAATGTGAAACTCAGCAGACAGTCATATTCGAGAAGCTGGAAACAGGAATTGTTTGGCAATTTTGCTCCATAAATCATTTAAGTGATGATCAAAATTGCTCCTGGTTAATTTTTTGTTGCACGGCTGATCAAAGTAATATTTTAATCATTTGACCAGAAAGTGGAATCCAACCCTTTCCTTGTAAGACCCCTGAACCTTCCTGGAGCCACTGAGATGAAAAGCATAACTTCCCTTTAAACACACACCTACGTAGTTTACCAATACAACATTCCTATATTCATGATGGGGGAAGAAAAAAACACAAGGTCAGAGCACTCGGTGGCCATTTCATCTGCTCACTGGCATTTCCTCATTTTCCTGCTCATGCTCTTATGAGAAAACAAAAGCCCTGAGGTAAACGTAGCACAGAAGCAGGTGAGATATGTTTTCTATCTTTAAATCTTAGTAGGTGTCAAATGATCAGCATACGAACCAGTTTGGCTCCGAGGCACAACCATCACGACTTGACTGTTCAGACAGAACAGGAGAGAGCTGCTGCGATGTACTCGCACCCTGCTTTATCACAGCACAGTAACCGCCTGGTTGTCTACTGCCAGAGGTTAACACTGCATAATGTAGCAGGTTAAATCATTATCTGACTCCAATAACACCACATTAGTCTCTGTTCTGGCTTTTGGAAGTTACTGGCAGTCATTTATCATTTATCTAATCTTTTGTGCCTTTTGATGAGAGTAATGTTGATGTTACAGGACAATGAGAGGGGATGCCATGCAACAATGAGATAATTCACAGTTACTCAAATTCCACATCAATGTCAAATGGCACATTTGAATCCTGTCAAATATGTGTGTTTTGTTTTGCAGTAATCTGTTGCAGGTTCATCTGACAAGACAATCATTGCTTTAGCAAAATTCAATTTAATGTCTGAATAAGACATTAAATCTTTGGGATGAATGTTTTGATCCTGTGGTGAAGCTGAAGTGCTCCCTTCCGGTCTCCCTCTGAGAGAGGGCCAGGTTAACAAGGTCGACCTTCGTTTATTTCCATTTTAATGTTGCAGAATGAACTGTTCAAATACGCTGAAACAGTCAAACCTCCCGCATTAATTAAGGTTTCATCTCACAACAGCAGCAACAAAATGCAGGTCCGCACAAGCACAGAACAGCCTGATCCATCAATTTAATTGTATTTTTCTCCCGTAACTGAGGGAAGTATGTCACTCATTAGCTGTTAAATGTTTCACTACATGCTCACCAGATATTGCCGACACTATCAGTTTAATGCTAAGCAGGTAGTGCACTCAGGTTTGTTTGTTTTGCTTTTTTTACTTTTCTTGAAATTAAGCCTGCTATTGCTTGAAAAGAAACTGATGAAATTTGGAGAGTCTGAACCAAAGCTGAGGGACATAACACCAAAACAAAAAGCTTATAGATGCTAAAACAATTTGTAGAGTTCAGGAGAACTGCAGGTTGATAACACCATGGGGGATATTTACTAAATGTGTTGCAAATTACCTTCAGGTGTGGAGAGTATTGCAGCACCACACATTTTTGTCTAAGTTTACAGCGACTGAATTTTAATATAATTTGAAAAATCAGCAAACGCATTTCAAAGCAGGAGTCCGGTAGTCCCCTGCCAGTCAAATCATCTTTGATTTCAGTCAGTAACTGAAGCATGGTCTGACCTGAAAGCCTTCACAGTCCAACATGGTCCTCCATTTTGATTATAATGTGTTTGTGTTTCACCCACAAAGCCACTCACTAACACATCCATAATTCTGGCACCAAAGGAAAACAGATTTAAAAATGGTTGCAGTGTTTTGCAATTGGTCTTTTTTTTAAGCAAACCAGTCCAGTTCCTAGAACAGAAGCAGTGGTACTGACTAGGCTGCTAAATAAATGTTTGCCATGACCTGAAACTGGCCCCATTTCTGCTCCTATAAAAACATCTGCAAATAACTCCATTGCTGAAGAAGCTCAACAGGGTCTGGCAGAGTGTGCACAAGTATTAAAGTCCCTCATTAAGTGGGGTAATTTCTGCCCGGTTCATTCTTGGAAATCCACAAGCATTGCTCGCTTCACTGCTACTACAAAAGCAGAGGTAGAGGAATACCTTATGTGAGCTGCAGCAGCTGTGTCCCCCTCCCCTGCATCTCCAGCAGGAGTTACTACAGTACAGCAAAAGAGGTGACCCAAGGTAAAAGGAACGGCAAACAGTGCAAAGCTTTGTTCAGTTTACAGTACGTCAGAGTGGTCGGCCAGAAGCAGTTGAACACTTGTGCTGAGCACAGTAGCAGCGTGCTTTTGCCAGCTGGGACTGAAATTACCTCACAGCACTCCTGTTGCTGGAGGTAGGAGCAGAAAAACAACAGCATCATGCAGAAGAAATGGCTTACAATAAATGGTGTGTGACAATCCAGTTAAGCAGGCGATTCTCTCTTAAAGCAATTGTTGCATTTATAGGCCTCAATTAGTTAAGCGGTCAATACTGAGATGGTAAAAATAACCCATGTGGAGACAGAAAAAAAGCAGAGTAAACACAGGTATGAATAAAATAACCGAGCAGAGTGGGTTGTGTTTATCATGTGGCGTTTATCTTCCAGAGGGATTAAGCTGAGAAGTGAGAGTTAGCCAGATCTGGCTCTTAAGCAAGTGTTCAAACAAAGCCAGTTGGCAGACATGCAGAGACTGCAAGTCCATGCAAGCTAGAAGTTGTTTTTTTACCACTGTTACCGTTATGTAATGTTACAGACGAAGCTCAATAGGAGTGTCTGCGAAAACAGCACATGGGGGGGTTGACACCTGTTTATCTAAACCTCACCTGCACCACAGTTTCTGCAGAAGACACACAGTACTGTATAATACATGCTGTCATTACCACTAGATTATAAAAACACTAAGTATTCAGACTGAAAACAGCCCAGTGTTAAAGCAGTGGGATGTGTGCTGCTTCAGTTACTAGTGGGAAAGGCTGGCTAATACAAGGATCTCAATAATAATTGTTAGAAAATCCCACTATAATGATGATAAACGTAACTGTTCAGCATTTGATTCAACCCCCTGTACAATCGTCCTTTTAGGCTACAGCTGAGACATGTAGGGCCATAACAAGTGACCACAAGGGGAGTCAAACATCTGCACAGAACAGCACTCCTGTGAACATGGTTCGGATTTCTAATGCTAGACAAACAGTAATAGAATAATTTTCGCAAAATATGCAGGCGACCTGTGTCAGCGAAGGCAGCCATCATCTGAAAACCATCCTACCAAATATACAGAGGCAAAGTGTTTGCCCCCAAACTACAGCACTAGAAGCCAAGCTGGCAAACAACATGATGGCATTAGTTCAAATCCCAGCAGCAGCTATCAGCCTTTAAAGACTTTACTCCATATAAAGTTCAAAAAGAAGCAGTGAGCACAATTTTATACTTTATAGCAATTGACATGACACCGGTTTGGTGGAAAAAGTGGGTTTCAATAGCTACAGTCACAAGAAAACCTATTGGCAGTGTTTGCCGTTTCCTGGTTTTCTGCATAAACTGCTCATGAAATGTGATTTGACTTTCACCAAAGTCACAAATAAAAGTACACAATACTTCTAAGCTGATAAAACACAAAACAGGCATGGTCTTTCATGTCTTTATTGACCAATTTATGTAGAAAACCAGGAAGTTGCAAACAGCATCATTACTTTTTCTTACGACTGTAAGTGAAAAACAATAAAAGTGATCCCACACAGTCATGCTTTAGCTTTATTATTAATCCAAGCATTTTCTGACTGACCTTCATCAGGTATGAGAATATGAGACATCCGACCATCTATATATGGCAGTTCCCTTCAATTATCCAATCCAGAAACACAAAGACACACGATTTGCTTCTCTGAAAGCACATTAAACCATTTTCAAAGCAAGTTCCTCTATAAATACGTTGTCAAAACAGCTCCAGAAAACAATATACTTAAAAAAAAAAACTTCCAGGTAGTATGCAAAACCTTTTAAAACACCAGTATTCAATCTCCATTCATATCTGACCAGAATAATCATATCAATTCATACATGGGCCACATGGTTTCAAAGGGCTGTTGTTTCCGATAATGACTAAATTATATACAGTATAAGCCTGAGCATTACTGTGCAGCACATGTTCTGGGCTTTTATTCACTGGCTCTATATTTAATTCATTAGGCATCTCTCTGATTGTTAGTTGTTTAGATGCATTTCTAACTCAGAGTGGCCTGCTTTGTTTTCAGCTGCCTCAAAAACAAACACATTCACATTCTGAACGCAAAACTCGGTTGAAGCTGCCAAACCTGGGCGCAGATTTATGAGGGCCTGGAAATTTGACTTCGGGTTTAGAAGAACAACTCAGATGCTATTTCTGTTCAGGAGGAGCAGCAGGTAATTGGGTAGGTCTGATTTTTATATGCTCCCTTACAAAGCATAAAAAAGGGCTTAAGTATGAAGGTGTCCGCCGTTTCTCCACAGGGTTCGTAATCTACCTACTTATGTACATATTTCACAAACGCACAAAGATATCCGCATTGGGTTTCAAAGGTCGAGTTACAGGCTAACGGCTTTGACGTGAGGAATAAATGAACCAAGACTTTGACCTGCACACAGTTTTCATATCAGCTGGTGATGCAAGTTCCCTTTGAAGTTGTAGAAGCACCTAGTATCACTTCTGTACTTATAGTTGAAACGCAGTACAATCAATCAAACCGTATGTAGCACCAGGCTGCATAAATGGCTCTGAAATGAAGAGGGGAAACCTCACTAACTGGCTCAAACCAGCACTGTGCTGGTGCACCCACAGATCTCTCCACACAAATTACAACACAGGTTTGAAGGAGAACAGGGTGCGGATGTCAAGTGGTAGATGGCTGTGCAGCGTAAACGTAAAACCACTCAGTGCATTAAGGAGTGCTCAAGCAATTTAATATTCCACTTCCATTTCAAACGTAAGAGACCTGCAGAGCAAAAGGAGGGTAAAAAATAATCAATGCAACAGAGAGAGAGAGAGATATCCTCACTTAGCAACTTTAAAATCAATCCTATACTTTCTAAAATGCTACAGTTTTGTTTTCTCACACTTGACTAACTGAACAGCTCCTAACAGGACTAGTTAACCAGTCCCGATGTGCACAACCCATGAAGTCCCTCTTGAAAATAACACAGGTATTGTCTACCTGTCGGTTTACATTTATTCCACAATTAGTGGTGCAAAGGATCGTAGTTGATCCATGATCCGTACAGGTTCCCCCCTACGGTGCAGCAGACATGTGGACTGCAGATTAATTGCAAAGCTTAACATCATAGTATGAAACACAGTTTTACTGCCACTGTTACTTTGTAAAGTAATAATTTCCTAACTCTTGAAGCAGTGAAAAGATGCAGACAAAGCAGTGGTGTGTCCACGCCAACATATGTTGCACCGGCAAGATTTACAGACTTTCGCAGTCATGGAAACATAACATGCCTTTACAAGTATGAAACAGTCACAGTTTCATTACATTTAGGCTCAAACACTACTTGGTTAATTTAACTATTGAGTAAACTTTGGACTTTTTTTGGTTTTTGTTCTCTGACCTGAAAAATTATCCGATCCATTCTCTAGGACTTTCTGCACAGTGGTCTGTCTAGAGAAACGCACTGTAAGACTGAAGGTTTGAAACACAAACCTGGTATTTACTAACAAAGTATTAGCATTTTCACAATCAAGCTCCATTGTTGCTGTTATGAAATCTTGATGTGATATCAGGTTGTCTATCATTGTGTAATAATGCACCACAAAAACCAAAGCAATTAGTAGTTGTAAGTGTATATGTGTTTTTTCTACCATTGCATTTTGTCTAACTGCAAATAGAGGCAAAGACAGAAAAGCTGAGAAATGAATATCGATGACACTGTGCAGTCTGAATTCTGCAAACCCCAGTGGAAATGTTAAGACTTCAGTTTCACAGTGATAAATATCAGAAGCCTTTCTACTTGTGAATTCAGCCATAAAATATGTTCTACAAATCTGTTTACATTGCCTCATTTCCTCCTGGCAGTGCCAACCGATGACTCCAGGAAACTCATGCCTTTCAAAGATCTTGCAAACTGTGTGTATAGCACGCTTGAGTAGGTACAAGGAACTCCACACAGGCATGGACATTATGCAACAACTACTATGATGGCTCCTTGAAAGCCTGCAGACATGTCGGCCGTTTCTAGAGAGTTCGTCTTCATGCCAGCTTTCCCATCCGACTGGCAGGAAATCTGAGCAGCTTGTATCACAAACAGTCACCTCTCTGTAGATCCTAACATACCTGATGACCCCCGGAGGCCTCACTGACAGACAACCAGGTGACAGGATCCCTCAAGGTCAGATGACCCAACAACTTCATAAATTGTAGATTGTAACATGAACTGACACCCTCCTTTATCAGAAATCAGTTGGTGATTGGACAGATGAAGGACGTCTCATGCTGTTTGTAACATGTTTCGAGTCCTTTCTCTTCGCATCTTACATGGACAGGACTAAGACACAAGGAAAAGATGCAAGTGAGGGAAACAACAGTGTTTATAAGAGATTTGGGATGTACCCTACTGTCCCACCCACGTAAGGCACAAAAAAAAAAATGCAAGGAAAACATGTGAGGAGAGAGGACTCAAGGAAACATGAGATGTCATTTCCTCCTGTCTTTTTTCTGAAGCATCCAATCACCGACTGATTTCTAACAAAAGGGCATGCTGGTTAATAAAAAATTTCCATGAAGGATGGTCTCATGTATCCTCAATCAGAGCTCCTCCAGCAGACTCCTAGCTCCTCAGAGCCAATATAAGAGATTTGTGTCCTTGATCCTTGGTCAACTGGAACAACATCCGGGTCAAGCGAGGATCAAGGAACCATCATATAAAAGACATGAGAAACACCCATTTTCTCAATCATGTAAACTGGCTGGCAGAGGATTCTTCCAGAAAACTACTGAAAGCACAACACAAAAAGTAAAACCTGTCCACCCTCATAAAGTTTGGATCCTGGATCGGCAGCGTCCACACTTACTCTCAAATGCGCCCAATATCACAGGCTGGTGATGACAGCATATGTATATCGGACGGTGGACACTTACTTCAAACTATTAGTAAGGTCAAGGTTTTAGAACCATCATGGAGGTGCTATGCAAGCGCTGCTGTGTTGTATAAACAGGTCTCATTCATGCACTGGTGCCTGGGAAACAGCAGCATATAAACACCAGGGTATTCATCTTTTCCCCAGTGCAACAGTAGAATCTCTTTGCATGTTCATCAGCAACAAACAAAACATTTAGCATCAATAGCATGTGACACCCTTGACTAAGAGCTGTGTAGTGACAACAGTGGAAAAATACAGGATCAAATCAAATGTTATCTCTAATACAGTCTGGCAGTCTCTGTCAAGGGCGTCCTGGCTGTAAAATACAGCCTCATCACACATGAGAAAGCAAATTACACACCGTCATTAAACCATTCATCCATCTGTTGTATGACGTTGAACCCAGAATAACCTTCAAGCAACAGTCACAGATGAAATGATACTTCATGCACAAACATAGAGCTGTACAGATCTGTAGCCCTGGGAAGTTCACATTTTGAGCTGATGGAGGGGCTAGATGAACCAGGAGATCACCAAAGTTATTAAAATTCATCCTGTGAAGAACATATCATGTCAATTCAGCAAATAGTTGCCAAGATATTTTAGTAGGAATCAAAGCTGTGGACAGACCAGCAAATACTGGGTACATCTCAAGTCTCTTATGTTTCCCATGTTTTCCTCACTCAAAGATGTGTGGAAAGAGGAACAGAGGAAATGTTTTTAGAGGCATGAGACGTCCTTCATCTGAAGCATCCAATCATTGATTTCTGATAAACCGGCGTGGCAGTCTTTAAAAGACTCCTCTGAAGGATGCTCTTGTGTTTCCTCACTCACATCTCCTCCAGCAGCCTCCTTGCTCCTCAGAGCAGGAGTAAGTCTTGGGACATCCTCGATCCTCACTCAACTGAAACCATTTCAGGGTCGTGCAAAGATCAGGGAGCAACCATATGAGGCTTGAGATGCGCCCCTGGTCATACACACAGCTTTGTTGCTAGCATGACGAAAAGCCCAGAATCAATGACTCATCTCCACAGATCATTACTTTTGTGTTCTAGGAATTCAAAGGTGTGAATGGGTTTCCTAGAAAACCTTTAAGCCCTGAGCAAAGGCCTAAGGACCGCCTTTGGCAGAGCGACCATGTTAACAGGAGAATCAAAGCTGCTGTAGGTTCACCTGCAGGGAAATTTGAGTGTATGTTATTCCTCACTGTGCATGCTTATGCTGCTGGATTATTATGGAGGGAAACTCATTAGAAGGATCCCCACAAGACGGGCAGTGCCCACTGCAAGCTGCAACCGAGCGGCAATGCTCTGTGCTGAGGGTTCATTTTTACAACCTCGGAAAATCCCCAGAGGTCTACTGCTATAGCTAGGCTACATCATGGTAACTGTGAGTTGATAAGTTGATGATGTTTAATAAAAATGTCCCACTGAGTATAATCAACCTCTGACTTGTATATTGTTACTGACAGTCAATTAATTGATCAACAATTTCATTTCTGAAGAAAAATACAAAAACACATGCCATTTTCAACCTCTCAAATGTGAAGAGTTGCTGTTTTTCTCACTTTAATACAGCTGTAAATTAAAGATCTTTGGGTTTAGAATATACAGTCTTATGCAAAAGTTTAGGCACCCCTTGATAAATAACAGATTTTGGTGATTTTTTTATTTGAACAGATGTTAACACAGTTTCTCTTGGAAATGGAAAAAATGCACAATATTTTCTGCAAACAGTGATGCATAGTTACTTCTTATGCCATAAATTGAACAAAAATAAAAAATAAAAACATTATTATGGCATGGTGCAAAAGTTTGGGCACCCTACACAATCAGTACTTAGTAACACCTCCTCTGGCAGAGGAGGTGTGTAAGTGGTCATAACATGAACTACAGTCCTGTACATGTTACCCTATGAATCTGTAACAGAGCAGAAATACCAGTGTGTGTGAATTATATCCAACATCCATTGTCCACCACACAATCATTTTTTCCTCCATTTTGTTTACTTTCCTTAAGGTAGTGAAATGGAGCAATGAATAGCTCTGTGCTTCAGTTTTGTTGGAGTTAAAAAGACCAATGGCTGCAACTCTCAAAACTGCAGCTCACATTTGCATTTTCATGCTACACACTCCAGAACACAAAAACAAAGTAAATCAATGTTGTGTCACTTGGAGAAAGTGCTAGCATGGAACATGTTTGTGTCTTTAATCACATTATTCAACAAGCGAGTTCAAAGTACAAAATCAACAATTTTAAAGTTTAAATGTATAGTTTATTTATGCATTGTGTAATGTCAGACTTTAACTGTCCTGCGCGTTCTTTTATGAAGACTAATCGGACTCAAATAGCACCTTTCAAACATTTATTATCATAACTGAATGGACCATTGAATAGAGCAATTTACAGAGCTCTGGGTTCCATTTCTCTGAAGCCCTATCAACAACACCAAAACAATTCAATCTGCCTTCAGAGCAGAGGAACCCTATTCTCCTCAACCCAGCTGATTTTATACAATTCAAATGTGCAATTGTAGGCTGGTCTGGTCCTCTCGTGCTGTTCCATTGGTCCATCTATCCAGCTGCTTAGAGGAACCCATGGTTGCTGGGTGTCCGCAAGTGTGTGCACAAGGTTTGAAGAGTCAAGGTATTTGTACAGCTTTGAAATTGGCATTTACCAATGACAGCTGTTGCTGTGCATCAGATCTAACGAGCTGATTAAGGTCTGATACCTTGTGAGAGACTTTGAGACTCTGGAACTCTTAGGGTGCCCAAACTTTTGCACCATGCCATAATAATGTTTTTATTTTTTATTTTTGTTCAATTTATGGCATAAGAAGTAACTATGCATCACTGTTTGCAGAAAATATTGTGCATTTTTTCCATTTCCAAGAGAAACTGTGTTAACATCTGTTCAAATAAAAAAATCACCAAAATCTGTTATTTATCAAGGGGTGCCTAAACTTTTGCATAAGACTGTATGATCAGCATTTTTCACATTGTGGACCAAACAATAAGAAATGTACTGAGAAAATGATAATGAAAATACTTTTCTTGGATTACATGGGCTTGTGTGGCCATTACATATAAGCAAAGGCGCTGACTGTGAAGTTATGTCAGATTTAATTTCTTAGTATACGTGTGACAGAGCCTACATATATACTGTGTATCTGAAGAGTAAAATACATTTGTTTGGAGATGAAAACCAGCTTATTATGCTAACGCCAGACTTTCCCAACACATGCATACAATTCTGGTTAATACACAAATGCACCTCACATGCTTATTTGTGAATTATCACCACAATGAATAAATACAGTCTTGCTCACCTCATTTTTATTACCCTGAGCAGATGGAATAGAAGACGGAGCAGTTACTGGAATAAGTGCTGCACTACTCTGGTGCAGTACAGAGAGGGGCTGGGTGTGGAGTCACTTCAGGAGGTCTACCCTGCTGCATTATCGAGCCAAGATCCAGGGCGAGCAGAGATAATCTTCTGTCCAGGCTGGACTTTATTAAAACAAGCAAGGTGTCACAGGTCTGACAGACACCTGGTCCTGTTGGCTATGTATGTACAAACAACTATCACTGATTCT
The DNA here is from genome assembly GCF_001952655.1 of Monopterus albus. Taxonomy (NCBI): domain Eukaryota; kingdom Metazoa; phylum Chordata; class Actinopteri; order Synbranchiformes; family Synbranchidae; genus Monopterus; species Monopterus albus. The sequence continues at coordinate 792,814 of NW_018128070.1, forward strand.
GGTAACGTGAGGTCCTATATAAACTGATGCAGAGATTTAAAAGAATTCAGGTTCGACTTATTAACTGGATTCAAATTCAATAAATTGATCATTACTGGCCCCACTCCCTAGAGTTTTTGTCAGACTGCTTCCTCAACAGCCATATTTTGTGACTCACTACTCTCTGACTGAATGTCCCCATTCTGGGAAGGCACAGATGACTCAGTCGGAGGATACGTAGCACCTGTCAGAAAACTAAATCACACTGCTGCTGATGTGCAGATAACCTAGTAAGTTATGTTAGCAAAGAAAAGAATGTATTAAACCTGCAGCTTTAGTTTGATTCATTTCTTGTACTGTGTTGCAGGTTTAAATCATTTTTATCTGATGCTTCTCATACAAACATGAGAAGGCATAGGAAGAGCTTCACCAGTAAACTACAACATAGAAATGCAGCTTTCACCCTTGTTATGCTTGAGAGAGTCACAGCAAGAGGGATGACCTAACTTTGAAGCCAACAGTCTTCCAGCTAAAAGTCTAAATCAGTTTCTGCTGAGTAAACAGACATGAAAAGCAACAAGACCATGTGTTGACCACGTGACTGTTGGCTCTGAGTATTTTAACAGCTGAGCTAAAGAGGCAGGAATTCTGGACTTCAACACACAGACTTGTGTTCATGTACATTTGAAGCCTGTCGCTCACACACACACACACCCAGGCCTGCTGGACGGAGAAAGAGACAAAAAGCAGGGGAACATCCACCCTGGTGCAACTTCACAGAGTCATCATTGAAAGGTTGGTGACAGATGACTTTATGTAACTTCTGTTTATTCTTAGTAGGATCTCACAGATCTATAAACACGTGGCCTACTTCACAGGTCAGGACTGAAAACATGTGGATCAACCTGTCACTACTTAGGATGGATGAAACTAAGGAGTCAAGGTGTTATGATGAGCAAGAAGCTGCTGTAAGGAATAATTGCTGTTAATATTTCGGTATGGATTATAACTGCAACAACTGCTGCTCTCAGTGGGAAGAGGTAAATATAAATGTGACAGTGGCAGATGGGTAATCAATGGGTGGAAAAAAGCCTGGAGCAGTGGCAGCGTGTGTTCTTTCTAACATCGCCCATCCTCAGCGTGCTGGGGATGCTGTGTGTACATCAGATAACCTTCAACTTATATTCTCCACCATATCTTGGGCTTTTGGAGGAGACACCCACAGCTTCACAATACTCACACATTTAGATACATGTTTCTTCTCTCTGATAATGACAGAACTTTCAGGAGGCTTCTGCGAACATTGTATTTGCCTCATAAGAGGACAGGTTCAGCCTCGCCGAGGCCGCGGATACAGCAATCACCACCTGAATATTGCTGGTGACTGTTTTAACAGCTGAGCTGAACAACAGCATGTGAATGCATCAGCTGGAAACGTCACAGGTGCTGTGCTGTTTTATGTCTTTGATGCTGACATGAAACAAACACAGGATTGTTTATGGGAGAGGAAGCTCCAAGCAGGTCCACTGGGTTGTTTTCTGTAATGCACAGTCCAACTACTGTGTTCACAAGGAAAGATTAGTCTAGTAGAGATCAATTGTGTTTTAAAGTTGAGGTTTATTATTGTTCTGCTTGACTAATTGTGTAGTTATTTTATTTTGCACTAATTAATAGAATCTAAAATGAATTCCTCCCCAAGTTAGCTGTATCTGATGTGAATGCATCTGCAGCCACCACAAAAAGAGGTCTGCAGAAATGTGCTAGTTTGTGAAATGCTCCTTATCCAAAATACGGGTCTAAGAACATAAGGTGTTGTTTTGTATTGTAAAGCCTTCTGACACAAATATATGTGCTACATAAAATTGGTTGATTAACAGAAAATTATGCACAAATTTTTATAATCAATTACCTTTACTAAATTTACAACAAAAAAATTGCTGTCTTGTTTTTCATTGTCACGTGATAGTAAAATGAATCTGTTCCTTTTTTATGTTAGAAAACAATTTCAAAGCAGGTTTTAGAGAACTGAAAGTGGAATTTTCAGTTTTTACATTTTATAGACCAGACACTTGATAAATAAGGAAAATAATCAAATTAACCTATAATGAAAACTCGCAGCCCAAAAAACTGACTTCACTTGAAAACTATATATTTCATGAGCTGCCCTTAACAATATACATTACCCAATAAATTTTCCAGCTATCTGTCTCTCCAGCTTCCCACAGTACAAAGACATGTAGCTTAGGGTGACTGATGACTCTATATTGTCCGTGGTTGTTTGTCTACATGTCCTCCCTGCTATAAACCGGCGACCTGTCCAGGGTGGACCCCGCCTCTCACCCACTGTCAGCTGGGATTGGCTAGTGTCAGTGTGTCTCTTCAACCAGGCCAGAAGGGTCTACAGGTACCGGATTCAAACAAAAAACACACAGAAATCCTTCGACTTTCTCACTGTCCTAACGTCTGATGCATCCAAGGACCCGACTAGTCACCGGGACCCACTAAAACAGACTGTATGGGGGCAAAGCAAACCAGCCAGTGCGTCACTGCACGAGTGAGGTTTATGGTTGAATGGTGCAAAAAACCATGAGGCAGTAAAATTCTTCGGCCTGGCTGAAGCACTGCATAACGCCGGATGGCGAGTTTAATCCAAAGGGCGATTAACTGAGCTATTTACTGGTCAGAAAGATTACTTGCACAAATATAAGACAGACAGACAGACAGACAAACCAACCAACCAACCTGCTCCTTGCGTTTCTGCCAGCGGCCGCATGGGCTCTCCTCCAGGATTTCACTCTCATCCTCGCTCTCCTCCTCCTTCCCCTCAGATCCTGATTTCCTCTCCGGGACAGACATCGTCATTTTAAAGCCGTATATCTCCAAATTTCCACCCTAGACCTTCGCCGCCTTCTTTCCTCCCCCTGTCTTGTGTGTTTTGTTGCAGTGGAGGAGACGAGACGGTCCGCCGCTCGTCTGCGCAGCGCAGTGCCCCCCGACGACTCCTGTCGCTCTCTCAGCCCCTTGATTGGCGCTCAAAACATATTGCAGAGAAAATGGATGTTGCTGAAAACAGCCACTCCTCAGTCAATAGGAAAACCACGCAAATTAACCCTAGAAATGTGGGCTATGCATTGCACAGTAGCTGGAAGACCTGACATGGGTGGAAAATATATCCCATCCTTCATGCGTCCTGCACGCCGCATGCAAAATAGGTTGCGAAATTGTTTTCTGCTTAGGCTCTTTGCATTCGCACGGAAGTAACGCGGTTTCAAACGCGACTAAAAACTCGGTCACTGAATCAAAATCGTTCCCAGTGAGACCAGAACTCGTCACGGAGATCGTCTGAATTATGTGGGGGAGTTGATTTTTCTACCATCTTCCACACGCGTCACTGTCGGCGTCTACGGATCTGAAGGCCATCAGCTCCTGCTGCCAGGCACGGCGCGCACAGAGACGGAATTCAATACCGTAAAGTCTCCGTGACATGCGCACAGTAGATCAATGCAGGTCCTCCTGGGAGCGGGAGCACACACGTAAGGCGAGTTTATAAGGAAGATTACGGTACACGCTGGATCGCAGGGTAAAGAAAATTCTTTAAAACCCGAGGAACAAGAAATTAAAACATTTCTGTCGCTCTGTTAAGTGTTTTGTCCTTACCCCTCAGGGCAGGAGTGGCTACTTCAAGATTAATTTCATAATGACCATCTCAGAAACATCTACATTTTGTGACTTTTATTTCATGAAATGGACACATTATCCAGAGTTGGCATGTTGTGTTTATTATGAAGTCATTATTTTGAATTCTGAGGTAATTTACCAAATTCAAATCCATATCTGATAGTGTGAAGAACAGTGATTTAAAGATGTGTTGCCATAGCTCTATGGCTTGTATCCTTCTGAACAGTTTGAGAGAATATGGTACTGTTTGTCAAGCAAAGGCTTTTCATTAGTACATGAAAACAGTTTTAATAAAAACCTAGTTTGCCATCTGGTGGCTGTGGTTCAAAATGCATCTAGAGCAAATGATGTGTGTATAATTCATTGTTTCTTAGCACACAGCACTCACAGGGAGCCCGTGAATGAACCACTGTCCTGCCAGTCACTGTTAATAAGATTTTCTTTTGGCACACGGAGCAGAGTAGAGCAGACCCTGTCTAGACAAGCTTTGTATGTCTAGGGCACAAAGTGGTTGTTTCAGAGATGGCAGCAATAACAAAGTGGGGGGCAGAAGCTGGAAAATCATAAAGGAACTTATAGTCATTTGTGCATTCATAAGAAAAAAGTAGTGCATGATATTTGCAAAATTTTCTCCCCAGACTGGATAGAAAAGCTAAAACTGAACAAAGGATGTATAATGTAGGATGATGCTTTGGAGCTCTTCCTCCTGTCTTTCCCTCCATCCACAAAGAGTGTAAACAAAGTTCTGGTATATAACATTTATTTCACAAATTGGTCAAAGACCTACTGCAGAAATACACAGGAAGGATATTTCAAACCGAGACAACAACCAAAATCAAGTAAAACATTTGTCAAAATGTTAAACAGCAGTGTTTCAACAGATTTTAAGCTTATTACAAACATGCTAGTATATCTTAGTCACAAACGTTAAAGCCACACTGTGTAGAGTGGTGCAATAATACTGTGTAGATTATTTTACACAATTAGAACAACAGCAATTCTATTCTGCTGGTTTGATACAAAAACACTTCACCAATACTCACTGTGAAATTCTAGTTTGCATTTCTAAGCTTAGAGAGGTCCAACAAAAATACTTACCAAACATCATGACAGCAAACATTAAACAGTTCATATTACATCATGCAGATTTGAACAGTAAGTAAAAAGAGTGAAATGTTTCCAGTGATGAAAAAGAAAGCAATTTATGGCCAGTTAAGAAGCGTTACATATCCGAAGAAGGGCAGGGCTATTTGTTTTCCCACACAAAGTAAGGTGTTCTGCTTTGGATGTCTCACTGAAGAAATCATTTTATCCCTTTCAGTATCAGTAATATTATCGCAGACTGCAGAAAGCAGATATGTGCACATGCTATGCAAAACATGTACAGGTTAGCAGGTCTGCAACAGGTAAGAAATATTTGTAATTTAGAATATCATGCTTGGACCAAAAAAGGCACTTTTCATTTTAGTAGTTGTTCAGATAATCCTGTTGTGCGAATACCTATGACTTAGTTGTCTGTTCTTTTTCACGCATCCATTTTTAAGGCAAGCACAAACAGTGGACAGTGACTGGTGTTTGCTGTCAAACGCAAGGATAAGCTTAACACTGGGTGGATTAGGTCAAGGGTGTAGTTTTCCATAAGGGCGAAGCGGCATGTCCCTACCAATATTTTGGGAGGACAGAAATACAGTATCCCTACCTGTGTGCATTATCTTTCTTTGGAGTGAGGTCATATTTGATCATTCCAATGTGTCATTGTGTCCATACCACGTCTTGTCCTTTGTGGACAACTTTATTCCAACAGCATCAGGAAAGAGAAGCAGAGCAGGCTGATGAGAGAAGAACAGGTAGGCCTACTTCGTCAGTGTTCCAGGTGAGGCTCTAATTATAAAATATACATAGTTTAGAATTATAGGGAGGCATCAGCATTAAAGTTATTCTCAAAATGTTCAACCTTTGTAACTCAGTGTATTTGGTCATGAGTTTATTCTGGAAAAAAAAAAACTTACATCAGAACAAGTTGGTTTCATAAGATCAAGTTTAAAGTTTCCCTCAAAAATACATTAGAACCAAATAATAAATACAGTTCATAAAGTAACACAGATGAGGTGGGGCGGGGGGATCTGGAGCTGGGCTTTCTCTGTTATGCCAGTGTTGAGACCAAACCTACGCCCTTGGTCTAGGTCACCCAGAAACAGATCAGGTCTGAGGTGGACAGTGTGAAAAAAAGAAGTGCCCTCGCCTCCGCAATATCACTTGCTCAATATACAAACTTGCCATTTGATTGAGGCAATTGTTGTTAGACTCAACAGACATCCAAAGAAAGACGGGCAATCTTGCAAGGTGGTCTCTGGTCTGGATGCGGCAGCTATTTCTGAACAGTGACTACCATGCAGTTAGTGGAGGTGGATAAGACCACAAAAGTACTATCAAATTCAAGTACAATGTACAATGCCCCATTTCAGAATGGTATGTATTACCGCATTATAATTACTGATGCATTAATGTTTCAACATCACCAGTGTTGACGCTGGTGGAGCTGATTTTATGTTCACATTTATACCACTTCATGTGCTGAAAGGTGGTTAATCCATGATAATATTAGTTTGTTATATTTGTTCATTAAGTAAAGTAACTGAACCTGACAGATAAATATAAAAATTACAATATTTTTCTCCGATTTGTAGTGGAGTAAAATAAATGTAAAATGGAAACACTCAAAGTACTACAAAACTGTACTTAGCTTCAGTACTTGAATTTAGGTATTTCTCTCCACTACTGATGTTTGGTATCTGTGGAAATATATCAGTCACATGATAACTGTCACATGATCAATGAACTGTGTATAAAAAAAAACCTTAACGGGATCATTATTTTATTAATTATCATTATTAATTGTAGTGCACACAGTTACAGACATGCACACAAGGGAGGTCTAGATCATCTTCACTTAGTAGTAGCTGTTCACGACTAGATGATGAACTAGACATCTCCTTGTGTGTGCAGGAATTCATATTACTTTGTATAATCTCTGCAGTATATTCACAGCAAGTACAAACACAGTGAGAATCAGGAAACAGATGAAAGTAAAGCATATTCTGCAAACTGGTATCACTCGTAGCCCTACTGTTATTTCTTTTTACAGTTTTTCTCCATATTCCATTTTCTCTCAATATTCAAATGACAAAGTTTTCAAAACAACTTTGACATTCTACACAACATTTAACTTTCTTCTGTGCAGCATAATAGTATGTCTCAACCTTTTCCCACAAGTACCAAATGTTTAAGGCAAATGATTGAGTGCAATACAATTTGAAATGCATGTATTTGTACAATGTATCAAACTCACGGCAAAACACAGCAAATCAAAACTACATACACATTAAAATGGACTGCATGTTCATTAGGACTGATGCAAAAGACATTCTGTTTCTATTACATTTGGAGAAGTACAAATGTCACACTTCATTTACAGTTGGAGCTTTGTAAACAACTCTGGAGCACTTTTATTTGGAGCTTTGTTTGAGTGAGATAAAGACGGAAAAAGTAAGGCTTCTTTAACACGATGTTTTATTCTTATTACAGCTCAATTTTTCATTCAAGAAAAGTTGCAAAAACCTATGTGCAATAAACCCCAAGTTGCTCTTGGTGGCTGTCCCACTGGTGGGTGAATGGGTTAACAGTGTGAAAGCGCTTTGTGTGTGCATCAATGTGCTATACAAGTGTAAGTCCATTCCATGTAGACAAACTCCAGGCTCAAATTTACATGTTCTCTGCAGTGTGAATGTACTGATCAAAGTTTACTTCCCTTCATGTGATGGAAACTTTCCCACAGTGGTAGAGCTGTACAGTTTCTCACCAGAGCAAACACAATGATGGAGTTTTAGTTTCACCAAGTCTCTGAAAGTTTCCCCATATTAGTCATACTAATACGGTTTCTCTCCAGTGTGAACACGATGGATTTTTAGGTCACTTCACTGAAGAAAAGCACATTAATCACAATACAGTTTCTCTCCACTGTGAATACGTTGATGGATTTTTAAACTACCAGACTGTGTGAAAGCTGCACCACATTGTTCACACCCATATGGTTTCTCACCAGTGTGAACACGTTGGTGAGTTTTTAGCTCACTTGACTGAGCAAAAGCTTTTCCGCACTGGTCACAACTATACGGCTTCTGCCCAGAGTGAACACGCTGATGGATTATTAGGTGACTTGACTGAGCAAAAGCTTTTCCGCACTGGTCACAGTTGTATGGTTTCTCTCCAGTGTGAACACGCTGATGGATTTTTAGGATACATAAACGGGTGAAAGCTGCCCCACATTGTTCGCACCGATAGGTTCTCTCTCCAGTGTGAACACGTTGATGGAGTTTTAGACTCCCTAGCTCTGTGAAAGCTTTCCCACACTGCTCACACCAATACGGTTTCTCTCCAGTGTGAACAATCTGATGGGCTTTTAAGTGACTTGCACGACCAAAGGCTTTTCCACATTGGTCACAGCTGTATGGTTTCTCTCCAGAGTGAATGCGCTCATGGAGTTTTAGGCTGCTTGATTGGGTGAAAGTTTTTCTGCATTGATCACAGTTGTACGGCTTCTCTCTAGTGTGAACACGCTGATGTGTTTTTAGGTCACTTGACTGAGCAAAGGTTTTTCCACATTGATCACAGGTATATGTGCTCTTGCTAGCGTGCAATCTCTCATGATTCTTTAAACAGCGTGATGTTGTGAACCTTTTCCCACATTGATCACACCAATATGGCTTCTCTCCAGTGTGAACTATTTGATGGGCTTTTAGGTGACTCGAACGACCAAAAGCTCTTCCACATAGATCGCAGCTGTACGGTTTCTCTCCAGAGTGAATACGTTGATGGATTTTTAGGTGACTTAACTGAACAAAAGCTTTCCCACATTGCTCACAGTTGTATGGACTCTTGCCAGCATGAACTCTCTCATGAGTCTTGAAATAACGCGATGTTGTAAACGTTTTCCCGCACTGGCCACACCAATATGGTTTCTCTCCAGTGTGAACAATCTGATGGGCTTTTAGGTGACATAAACGACCAAAAGCCTTCCCACAAAGCTTACAGCTGTACGGTTTCTCTCCAGAATGAATGCGTTGATGGATTTTTAGGCTACATGACTGAGTGAAAGCTTTTCCACATTGGTCACATTTGTATGGTTTCTCTCTAGTATGAACACGATAATGGATTTTCAGTTCATGTGACTGAGCAAAGGCTTTTCCGCACTGGTCACAGTTGTATGGGCTCTTGCCAGTGTGAACTCTCTCATGAATCTTTAAATAACGTGATGTTGTGAAAGCCTTTTCACAGTGGTGACAGCGGTGACGTTTGAGCCCCATTCTTCTTCGTTTCTACAGAAGCAGACAGACAAAGAGAGAGAGGGAGATTATATGTAACTCTTTACATTTGACTAATTCATTTCTACCTGGGGCAAGGGCATGTCCACAGAGGAGCATGGGATGGCACTAGCCTTTACAGAAACTTAAACGATTGCCATAGATGCTCCTTTACATTTGGTTGACATCCCCATTGCAGAGTTTCATCAGGAGAAATGTAGGATCCAAAGTTTTTGGAGCTTGATCCATAACACAAACTAAGTCAATCAATATCTTAAACTCTCTGTAGGAGAGTTCAGAAACAGTCTCTCACATGAAAGAGGGTCCCTTTAAGACATTATTTTTAAAACTAATTAGATCATAAAAACAGAATAATTTATAGCCAGTAGCTCACGTTCTATATTTCTACTGCTGAAGCTGGCTAGAAAACAGTTATCATTTACTGTCATCTTCATGTAACTACAGGAGTGATCTTATCAGTATTGGTTGCAACTAATGAAGCTGTCTCTGTCTTGATGATAAATTAAGTCAGTGCATGTCCAACTTTACACATCTCGGTTTAGGAGAACACTGATGTTTAAGGTCATGTTCCAGGGCTTGTTAAACTCTTCTTAATCTTAGGTCTTTTCTTGTCTTGAAATATGTGCAGAGGGGGTGGGTGGTGCGGGATGGGAGATAAAACAAGTGAATATGAAATAAAATAATGTAAACTTTACTGTGGACTTATAATGGCACTTAAAACCAGGTTCTAACTCTTCTGCTCTCAGTGCTGTCACCTGTTTACAACAGGGTGGGACTGAGCTGCTCTCACACAAACACCAGAGAGAAGACTTGAGTTTGCATTTTTGTGCATTACTTTACTGTTGGGATGATGTTTTAATGAGCCATTATGGAGGGGAAAATAAATTCCCAAGTTAATCAGGGAATCCCACAGGATAATTTCATGGTGGCTGTCTGCCAGCTTTAGCTTAGTAGAAGTTGGGTGATGCAGCAGGATACAACCCTGAACAGTGAAGTAAATCTATTACGGAATGGCTTCAAAACAAGAAAATCTGCCACCTGGAGTGTTCCAGTCAGAGCCTAGACCTCAACCCAACAAAGATCTTGTGGAAGGACGATGCTGTTCACATCAGACATCTTAGGAATATGACTGAGCTTAAGCAGTTCTGTGAGGAGGAATGGTACAAAATTCCTCCAGAATGTTATACAGGTCTAATCTGTAGCTTCAGGAAGAGCTTGTTTGAGGTTATTGCTGCCAAAGGAGCCTCAAACAGTTATGAAGTCCAGGGGTTCACTTACTTTCTCCCCCAGCACTTTGATTGTTTTAGATGTGTGGACAATAAAGACATAAACATTATAATCGTTTGTATGGTATTAGTTTAAGCACGTTGTGTTCGTCTACATTTGTGAGACAGATAAAGACTGGATCACATTTTATGACCAAATCACTACACAATTAATCATTTTTTGGATCTCGATTCTGACCCCTGTGCAACCTCATTTTGATTCTGCCATGTTTACATTTGCAGGGAGATCTGTAACATTAGACCAAGTTCCCCCTTTTCCTCTCTAAGCTGTGTTAACCAGCAACAGGAATGCTTTACATTATGTGATGAGCTGTATGCAGAAAGAGAAGACCGATTCAAAACACATCCAACGTAACGGTTATGAGTCAGAGGCATGCAGAGTGCAAGCAGTGTTTTGCAGCTTCCAATGGTAACACAACGTACTTGTACAACTACGTGAGATGTCAAAGTTACATCAGAGTAAACCAATAACGACAGGAGACAAATTACAAACACCACCAGGCTCACAGTATACACCTTTAGGTTTAATTGCAAGATGTGGATCATCCTCACTTGCATAGAGGTATTTTGGCTGTGACAAGGCGAATGTTGCTCAAAAGATGGCAACAGATAGTTGGCAGTTTAGCTAGGCTATCTAGGCTGAATTACCACAGCTAACTAGTTATACTATTGACAATTTGGTTCAGCTCAGCAGGCACAAGCGTTCAGAGCAACCATTTTATTTCATCGGGTGGAAGAAGTACTCAAACCGTTTACTTAAGTAAAAGGAGCAATGCCAGTGTAAAAATACTATGGTACCAACAGAAGCCCTGCCATCAACATGTTACTTATGTACAAAAATATTAGCTTAAAAATATACTTCAAATAGCAAACGTACTGCAGAATGGCACATTTCACATTAATGTATATCATATTATTAAATTATAATTAGGTTATTGAAGCATTATTGTGTACATCACATTTAATGTTGCAGCTGGTAAAGGTGGAGCTAATGTTTACTACCTTTTGTGCTTATAATTTCAATTACTGCTGGGTAGCTTGTGAATTTCCTCAATAAATCAATAAAGTCACGAATAAACTAACTAAACTAAAGTTATCAAGTACATGTAGTGCAGTAACAATGCTTTCATCTGAAATGTAGTAAAGCAGAAATATAAAGTAGCAGAAAATGGAAATACTCAAGTCCAGATACCTCAAAACTGTACTCATGTGCAATACTTGAATAAATGTTCTTAATTACGTTTTCCACTACTGAGAAAGGGAGCCATACCAGTCTAGGGTTGCCATAGATACCAAAAATATTATTACAAATGAATGAAAATATTTTTGACCAACCCAGAATATTACATACAGTTTTACACTGAACAAATACTTCTGTTAGCGAGTGTATTCCTATCAGGGACACGCAGAGAGCGTATCAGGTGCAGGGGCTCAAATTTTAAAGACAGGGCAGTTATCAATACAGAGCTAATTAGAATTTTCCAACAATACAATTATTAATCATTAACAAATTATCAGGAAGCTGTGTCATTATACGAGTTACTGTTTTAAATTGCTTTAAATGATCTGAAATGGTTTTCTGGCTCTAACAGGATATTAATTGAAATGCTAGCGACAAAAGCAGAACTGCATAGGGTTAGTGTTTTTCGGATAGATTTGTTTTGCGTGTCTGTTCTCCAGAGATACAATAAAAAACAGGCAAGGACAGTAACACTGAGGACAGAGGAGCCAAGTCACCTGTCACTTGTCTGCAGCTGTGATTAGAAGACTGAGACAGACAACAAAAGGAAGGAGTGATTCCATTAGTTCTTACATTTCCAGGCTATCTGTGCAAAGTTAGTGCCACTATTATTTCAATATAAATGCAGCTCTGTAATTTCCTTTGTGCTTTTATTTTCAATTGGAGAAAACTAGTTTATCAGAATGTGTAATTCTTACATTGCAGCTCTGCCTTCTGATACACTGTGCATTGTCTAGCTATAAACTTGTTATGCAAATAGTGAGTTAAAATGTAAATAAGCAAAATATATTTAAATAAAATGTAATGTAGCTTGTAAAATGTGTAGCTTCCAAAAATTATTTAATCTTTTAACATTACTGTTTGTAATGATGCGCCTTGTTGTTCATTCATTCCATTTCCAAAATTATATCATGGAACAAAAGAGTAACAGACAATCTACAAACTACTGTTTTGACTTAAAGATCCGCATCTTTAATGTAACCATGTATCTTGCATCATAAATCGGTTATAAGTGACTTGTGATTATTTTAATTCTGGAGAGACCACCAGCCATGATGTACCTACACATAAGGAGGCACGACATTGTCCCAACATGGCGGCCGCTGTTGACGCATTGCTGTAACAGATAGCAGCGGCTCCCACGATATATCTAAGAACTGGGCATAGGCTTCTAAACGCTACCTCAGTCCATATGTGACATATCAGAATGAACAGGTGATAATCGGACCCTAGAGACTCGTTATGAAGCCGTTTCTATAGATTAAGTCCTGAATACTGACCTGTTGATCAGAGGACGAGCCTGCTTTGTGCCTCTCGGTGGGCTCGTTGCTCCGCTGGTCCGGCTCGTTGCTCTGGAAATCTTGATCCTGGCTCTCCTCCATTATTCCGGTCTTGTGCTGGTCATGGTAGAGAAAATCCTGGTCATGGTTTTCCTCTTTAATTTCCCTTTTGCAGTGGTCCTGGTCAAAAAAATCCGGGTCCTGCTTCTCTTCTTTCATTTCACTGCTGCAGTGGCCCTGATCCCCGAAATCTGGATCCTGGTTCTCTTCTTTCATTCCGCTCTTGTCGTGGTCTTGGTAGAGTAAATCAGGATCCAGCTTCTCCTCTTTTATTCCGGTTTTGTGATCTTCATCACTGGAATCCATGTTCTTGTGTTTATCGCCACGTTGTGCCTCACCTCCGTGATCTCGCGATCTTACAGAGTCTCGCAGTCACAAGAAATTCGCTAAACTCGTTACAGTGTCACCCATAAAAGTAATAGTAAGTCTTCTCAGGTTTATTTAGACTATCAGCCGTAAATGTACACACGTAACTTCAGCTTTATTATAGGTAAAATATAAGCTTTAGCAGTACACGCGCATTTTCAGATGTATGTAAACAAGGCTATCTTTTGTAAAACTACACGTTCTCAGAATAACGTAGACTAGTTACAGAATCAGCAATAAAAGTTCACAAGTATTCTCAACTTTATATTGTTAAAGTATCAGTTTAAAATGTTCACACATATTTTCAGCTTTAAAAGTAAAAGTACACAATGACTATTTTCATCTTCATAGTTAAAATATCAGTGATAAAAGTAGGCTACACAGGCATTCTCAGCTTTATGGAGTGAAAGTATCTGTACCAAGTTGTTATACCCCAGTTCTTTTATTGGACAGATCTGAATAAGGAAGGAGTCAGTGTTTCTTCATTTTAGTGCTGACTTATTTAAACCACAAATAAAGATTACACAAGAACACAACCCGGGTGCCCCCCTGCTCCAGACAAGCTGCTGGAAGAAAGGAGCCTGATACATTTATCAGTGTTTGGGCTAAACACAGAATAAACAGAATATTTATTCATCTATATTTCCTCACCGTGTCTCAAAAAGTGCAAGAGCTACCAGTCCCCAGCAGACGGCTCTAGAGCTCTTGATTTGATATGAATCTAAATAAATAAATGTATAATAATCCATACATTTGCATAATGAAAACTGGTAAAATATTTAGACTGAGAGAACTTTCACATCCCCCTTACCAAAGCTTTGTGTGTCACTTAATACATCAAGAATTAGGTTGTGCTTGTCAAGTCAAGTCAAAGTGTTTGTCATGTGCACAGTAAGGAAACAAGTTTCCCTGTGCAATGAAATTCTTACTTTGCTGTCCACAATGAATGCCAAACAATACAAAGGGAAATATAAAGTAGATAAACAGTACACAATCTAAAGGCACTTTAAAAGAGCAAGTGAAAAGAAATATAATAAAAATATAATAAAGAGAGAACGTATGCTACATCAGAAGCTGTATGTGCAACAGTCAGCAGTGAATGCTGACTCATTTGACTCATTTGAATGGGGCAAAATTTGCTGAGAAAAGCTAAACACTGTAAAAAGTATAAATGTTACAAACAAGCATGTCATTAAAAAGTTGAATATTTTGATACCTGAATGGCCTTTCTATGTGAAAGTATGCTGGAGTTATGTGCCGAATAACGGATGGAAGATACCAGAATAATAAAGAACATAATTATGTACGTGGAATGGAGATTCAAAAATTTTTATTAAGAAACAATATTTTTTCCACTGTTTTTGGACTGAGGCGGTTTCTTTTCTGGCTGACAACTTCCCCAGCTTTCAAAAACACACGTTCAAATGGCACTGATGAGGCTGGCGTACATAAGTATTGCTTTGCTACTGAAAACAAATGTGGGTAAATATTTCTGTGCTCGTTCCAGTAAGTCAGAGGATCTTCACATCTTTCCAAGGGAGGGTCTGTCATGTATCGCTGGACCTCTACAGTGGCATCTGCTATGGAATTCCTGTGTGTTCTTGCCATAGTAGCTTGTTCATCAAGACTTTTCCAAAGGTTAAAAGCTGACAGAGAAACATGACAGTAATGAGCACTGTAGAGTTTCAATTTGTGTAATGTTTTTAACTTAATTTCTCCTGTATAATAGTAATTAATTACTTAAATTACCTGTGGAGGATGGTTTTTGTACATTTGGTGCTGCTGGTTGAGGTGGAGCTGATGTAGATGGATGATCAGTAGATGTGTCCAGTGTGTGCCTCATCAGCACTGCACATTCAGCAGTCAGTCGTCGCACTGCATGTTGTGCTTTGTCTTGATTGCGGAAACCAATGGTTTTAAATCTTGGGTCAAGCAGTGTGGACAGTGACAGGATGGTTGAGGTCTCAAGAGTGTCAAACTTATTTATGAGGGTTGCAGACACGTTCTGTCCCAGCAGTTTTGCTGTCACGTTGGTGGTATTGTCCAGTATTTCCTGAGTTGTGTGAAGCAACATTTTAATCAGTGGAATGACCACTGACCCCGACACTCTCTTCTGCTGGGACATTTCCACTGTCGCCATGTAAAATGGGTTGAGCACCTGTAAACAAGCTGCTGTTGTCTCATAATCCTCAGAAGAGAGAGGATTAACTTTCGTTCTGAGCGATGCCAGAGCTGCTCCCACTGCCTGCCTCTCATCATATAAGCGTTGCAGCATCAGGTAGGTGCTGTTCCAGCGTGTGTCCACCTCCTGGATCAGCTTCATCACTGCACGATTGATTTGCCGTTGCACATTTCTCAGCTTCTCTTTAGCAGTAGTGTTTGATCGAAAATAGGTCACCACTTTCCGTGCCCTTGTGCACAGATCTTCTAGGCCAGGTGTTTGATCTATGGATTTTTTAACAACTAAATTTAGTGTATGTGCAATGCACACAACATGCCTTATAGCTAAATTTTTGGCAGTGGCGGTCATGTTTGTTGTAGCATCAGTCACAAGGCATTTAACCTTTTCCTCAATGCCCCACTCTGCCATGAGAGCCCTCTTAGCAGCTGTGATGTTTTCAGCAGTGTGGTCTTGAGGGAATGGCAGCACTCCTAAAGGTACCGTGGCCAGCTTTGCATTGTCAAGCATATAATGGCAAGTGACTGCAACATATGCATCCATATTAACAGAGGTCCACATCTCAGAAGTCAGACTCACTCCTTCCACGCTCTGCAGTTGTGCCTTGGCTTTGCTCTTTTCCTCCTCATATTTCTCATTCAGCATCTTCTTTAGAACCTGTCTAGATGGCAGAGTGTATGTGGGGTCTAGCTTTCCCACAAACTCTCTGAAGCCCTGATCATCCACAATAGAAAAAGGCTGAATGTCTTTCACCAGCATATTAACAAGAGCCTCATCCAGCTCTTTCTTCCGGGCCACTAAGACAGAAACAAGCAAACAGTTATATTATATCATGTTAGTGTAATGTGTTTAATGAATCATTGTGTAGAAGAATGTGTATAATAAATATAGCCTACCATGATCTGCGTTTTCCTGCTTGCACTCATGCTTGGCTTTGAAATGCCTCAGCATTGATGATGTATTATTATTATATGCCAATAGCTGAGGACACAGCAAGCACTGGACCTGTGTAAACAGCAATATACAAACAAATTATTAGATACATTATTAAAATGCTACTTAATGTTGACTTCAGGGCAGCATGGTAGCACAGTGGTTAGCGCCATTGCCTCACAGCGAGAAGGTTCCAGGTTCGGGCCCCACCTGGGACCTTTCTGTGTGGAGTTTGCGTGTTCTCCCCGTGCTTGCATGGGTTCTCTCCGGGTACTCCGGCTTCCTCCCACAGTCCAAAGACATGCAGCTTAGGTTGATTGGTGTCTCTAAAATTGCCCATAGGAGTGCATGTGCGTGTGTGTGTGTGGTTGTTCGTCTATGTGTTAGCCCTGCGATGGATTGGCGACCTGTCCAGGGTGTACCCCGCCTTCGCCCGATTGCCGGCCGGGATTGGCTCCGCCCCCCCCCCCCGTGACCCTGTTCAGGGACTAAGCGGTAGTGAATGAATGAATGTTCACTTCAAATACATCATGGATATATTAAGACTATTGTACTGGCCTTAGTCAAAAATCTTTATTGTCATTATGCATAGCACAACGAAATTTTTTCCAGCAGCTCTAGGCTTAAAAGACAGACATATACAATTGTGTGTTATGTAAATGATAAGTCAATATAAAAATATGAACAAATAAAAATGGATGTATAGGACCTAATCAGGTCAGCAGCAAGAGTGTAAAAACATTATAAGGTGCAGCTCAGTGCAAATCTCAGTCTTTAGGAAGAGGTGTGAGGTCCAGTGTTCTGTGTTTGTCCATAGGGGGGGAGGTTGTGTGTGTGTGACTAAGGGTTGGGGGGGTGATTGATTTCACAGCTCTGGGGAAGAAGCTGTGTCTCAGTCTGTTTGTTTTAGTCTTTACACACACACAGACTGTTGGTGGGTGGGGTCTGCAGCAATCCGTCCAGCCCTCCTCTGGATCCGGTCAGTGTATAGCGAGTCCAGATCCAGAAGAGGACTCCTTACAATGCCCTGAGCTGTTTTCACCACCCGGGTCAAGTCCTTTCTGTCCTGTGCAGTGCAGCTCCCATACCACACTGTCGCACCGAGACAGAGGATGCTCTCTACTGTCATTCTGTAGACGTTTGCCAGCAACTGAGAGGAGAGACCAGCACGTTTCAGCTTCCTGAGGAAAAAAAAAAAAGCCTTTGCTGGGCTTTCTTCACCTGGTAGGATGTATTCCGAGACCAGGTCAGGATGCCCAGGAACTTGGTGCTATCCACTTGCTCCACCACCTCCCCGTGTATGAGAAGAGGATAATGTTTTGTCTTCCTGGACCTCCTATAATCCACAATGACTTCCTTAGTCTTGTTGGTGTTCAGGACAAGATTGTTATCTGAACACCACCTTGTCAGGTGCTGGATCTCCTCTCTGTAGTGAGTGTCATCATTGTCTGAGATGAGACCCACTACAGTGGTGTCATCTGCAAACATAACTACTGTGTTTGTGGGGTGAATGGCATCACAGTCATGGGTAAACAGAGTGAAGAGAACTGGACTGAGCACACAGCCCTGTGGTGTGCCTGTGTTCAGGACTAGGATACTCCAGGTGGGACAGGGCTGTGTGTAATGCTATTGAGACAGCATCCTCTGCAGGCAAACTGATGGCTGTCCAGACAAACAGGGATGACGTCCTTTATGTGCTTTAGAACAATCCTATCAATGCACTTCATGATTACTGGTATTAGAGCAACAAGGCGGTAATCATTGAGGCAGGTGACAGCTGATTTCTTGGGCACAGGCACAATGATGGA
This sequence comes from Monopterus albus, assembly GCF_001952655.1. Lineage (NCBI taxonomy): Eukaryota > Metazoa > Chordata > Actinopteri > Synbranchiformes > Synbranchidae > Monopterus > Monopterus albus. Next base: position 811,004 of record NW_018128070.1, read on the forward strand.
GGACTTGAGGCACACAGGGACTGAAGCAAGATGCAGGGACAGGTTCAAAATGTCCAGGAAAACTCCTGCCAGCTGGTCAGCACATATCTTCAGAACCAGGCCTGCTACCCTGTCTGGTCCTGCGGCTTTGTTGGTGTTGATCCTCCTCAGGCTGGAGCTCACCTGGTGTAGCTGCAGGACGAGGGGCTGGTGCTGCTCCTCTTGCTGAGGGAGATGTACAGTTCCTCTGCGGCCAGGTGTATCGAAGCGTGCAAAGAAACTATTCAGAGTGTAAGGGAGGGTGGGATAATGGCTGACCTGCTGGTTGCTGCCTCTGTAGTCTGTTATTGTTTTGATGCCTCTCCACATACTCTGTGTGTTATTCATAAAGTGCTCCTCAATGTGCCGTTTGTACCTGCGTTTGGCCAGCCGGATGCCCTTCTTTAGTTCTTTCCGGGCCCTGCTATAGGCCAGCCTGTCACCTGATCTGAAGGCAGCGTCCCAAGCTTTGAGCAGACGTGACACTGTACTGTCCAACCATGGTTTCTGGTTTGGAAAAAACCTGATGGACTTTGTAGGTTGGACAGCATCAGTACAGAACTGCACATAGTCCAGAACAGCTGATGTATAAGCCTCCAAGTCTGAGCCCTCTTTGAACACCCCCCAGTCAGTGTGCTCAAAACAGTCCTGTAATGCTGAAGAAGCCTCTGCTGTTCACACCTTAATCGTTTTGGTGATTGGTTTTGTTTTACTGACAGTATTAGGTAAAATTACTAAGTGGCTAAGTTACATAAACAGCCAGGTGCAGTAGCATAACCAAGGAGTAATAAAACACCTACCTTATTAGGACTGGTCAGCTGAAAGTGTTCCCACATTTGAGAATGGCTTCTCTTCCTAGCTGGCTCCATGATGGTGAACAAACAAAAGAACTGATGATAAGAACAGCAACTACACACACCCACTACAGCAAACCTACATGTTGTACATCATCTTGAGTGGCAACTGGTTTGAACCAGTCACATGATTCATTCAGGGGATGTCATCGGTCACGTGTCTTTTTCCACATCAAAACAAGCTTTGAAACAGCAATTCAAGGAAAATGTTGTTTCAAGTTTGAAGCTTGCATCGGAGAATCCATCCCACACAGAGGTCTGAACATGTTGATGGACCTTTAAATGCTCCAGCTTTGTAAAGGTTTTCCCACACTGGCCACATCGACATGGTTTCTCACCAGTGTGAACAATCTGATGGGCTTTTAGGTGACCTGAATTACCAAATGGTTTTTGACATGGGTTACAGCTGTACAGGTTTTCCCCAGAATTAATACATTAATACATTGATGGATTTTTAGCCTGCTTGACTGACCGAAAGCTTATATGCACTGGTCACAGTTGTGTGGGCTCTTGTTAGGGTCAGCTCTCTCATGAATCTTTAAATAATGCAATGTTGTGAAGGTGTACTCACAGTGATGATGGTCGAGTCCCATTATTCTCTGTTTCTACAGCAGCAGAGAGACAAATAGAAGAAGAGAGAGAGTGAGAGATGTCTTGATGGATGGATTGAAGTAAAACCATAAATGAAATCTGCAGCATATTTCTAGATCATACAGCACTTCACATTTGTCTATTTCATTTCTATGTCCACATAGGAGCCTGGGTTGGCATTGGCCTCTATAAAACATAAATGGCTGCAAAAGACACTCTTTTATATTTTGCAATTATTAGTTGACATCCCCATTACAGATTTGCATCAGAACAAATATAGGATCCAGAGTTTTGGAGCTTGACCAATAACACAAACTAAGTTGGTCAATATCTCGACCTCTGTTACAGAGATTTGCTTTTTTAAATGTTTTCTCTCACAGTGGAAAAGGTTCCATTTAAAACTGTATGGTTAAAACTTATTAGCCTTTAAAGCGCTTGAATGAAAAAGGTGAGCTAACCACCTTAGATTTGTCAAATAAATATGAAGTGTACGTTAAAAGCTCTATATTACGGAAACGTTTGTCTGTCATCTGTAACACACCAAACAAATCGACTGCCAGCTCAGTGAGTTATGATTATTTTAACTGTGGGGAGACCTCCAGCCATCGTGCCCACAAAAGCCACATTGTTCCAACATGGCGGCCATGTTGACGCACCGCTGTAATGGGCAGCAGCTGCTCATGCGACATATATCAAAAAACTGAGTTTAAAGTCTGCATCAGTTCAGATCTGATCGAAAATCAGAATGACCGGATGATAATCGAACCCTCGAGACTCGTCCTCGTGTCTTTAGACTCATTATAACGCCATTTCTGTCGTAGCAATAAACACTGACCTGTTGATCACTGGGACCAGAGGACGACCCTGCTTTGTTCCTCTCGGCGGGATCATTGCTCCGGAAATCTTGATCCTGGATCGGTTGCAGTCCTGCGTTCTTGTGCTGGTCATGGTAGAGGGAATCAAGGTCATCGTCTTCCTCTTTAACTTCCCTTTTGCAGTGGTCCTGAGCAATGGAATCCGGGTCCTGCTTCTCTTCTTTCATTTCACTGCTGCAGTGGCCCTGATCCCCGAAATCTGGATCCTGGTTCTCCTCCTTCATTCCGCTCTTGTCGTGGTCCTGGTCGATTAAATTCGAGTCCCGTTGTTCCTCTTTTATTTCGGTTTTGTAGTAGTCCTGGTCATTATTATCCATGTTTTGACTGTTTCTCTGTCGACACGCTGTGCCAACACTTCGAAGGGTATGTCGAGAAATCCAGGAAGTGTTTAGTGAAGCGCGTATCGACCTTTATATTGTTTACGGCAAGTGACGTCATCGACGACGTTTGAAGCCTCGCTGCGTGTAGCGGTTCCGGAAGTGGTTCAAATTTTCTCGCGATGTACTGACAGATATAAAGCCCGAGGAATCTCCACACAATTCGTGGGTAGTGTTGGAGTTGTGAGTTTGTGAGTTGCGTATTCCCAAAAAGAGGAATCGCTTAAACCAATACTGCTTAACAAATTAAATATAAATAAATAAAATGTCCCCCTACAGCAGCTGCACGAGCACCTTCACTGCCTTTCTCTGTTCACAAGCACATTCACTTTCCTCTTCCTTGTTAACACTGCCACAGTTTTAAAACATAATTGTCCCCCTGTCATTATTATATATGACTATATTATATGACTTTTTCAACTATTGAAAGGAGGCGGTTCACTTTTGTATGTGTACTTTAACCACAGAACATCGATTAGAATGGATCAGCCAAGAAACTCTTATGCACACTATTTACAAACAAGCACAAACATGTTAACAAGGGGAGACAAAAACACATGGTTTGAATGTGTTATTATCTTGTGCTCACAAGAGAAAACTGCATAGTTAAATGGCAGTCATTATTCCCATGCACAAACTGTGGCAATGCAACTTGTTTACTTGTAAAGTAAATAAGTATTCTCATCTTTCTGACCCAAACATTGATTAAAGTGAGTACAAGTGATGAGCAGTGTGCAGTATTTGTTATAGTTCACAAAAACACATGCACTTCTATGTTCTCGCAGTCACTAGCAGTTCGTTAACATATTTGCAGCTTCTTTTAGTTAAAAGTCTCATCTCATCTCATCTCATTTTCTATACCGCTTACCAATCCCAGCCGGTATCGGACGAAAGGCGGGGTACACCCTGGACAGGCCGCCGGTCCACCACAGGGCCTTAATTGAAAGTATCAGCAGTAAAAGTATCTGTACCAAAAGTACACAAATACTCTCACTTTCATGTAAAGTATCAGCTGTAAGAATAAATATGTATTCTCATCTTTCTGATGAAACATCGATTAAACAGAGTACAAATGATGAGCAGTGTGCCATATTTGTTATAGTTCACAAAAACACGGTTAAAATCGTCAGTACATTTGTGGTAACAATCTTTTACTGATTATAAACCCAAATCTATAAAGAACTTATGTCACATCTATTGTGTCCCTGCAAAGCAAAAAAAAGTAAAACAATATTTAATTTTAGATCCAAAACAAATTAAACATAGAATAAACAAAATATGGTAAAAATGGACTGTATTTTATATAGCGCTTTCTCACAGTGTGTTGCACTGGCCAAAGCGCTTTACAGAGATGATACACCATTCACCCATTCACACACAACATTCACACACTGATGACGACAAGCTGCCATGCACCGGCGCTAGTCAAGCCACCAGGAGCAATTCGGGGTTCAGTGTCTTGCTCAGGGACACTTAGGCATGCGGGGAGACCGGGAGTCGAACCACCAACTTGCTGGTCAGGAGACGACTGCCCTACCTCATGAGCCACAGCCACCCACATATGGTAATATTTATTCATCTTTATTCCTCAGCATGTCTCAAAAGCGCAAGAGCTACCAGTCCCCAGCAGGTGGCACTAGAGTTCTGAAAAGAACTGCCTTTGTATCTGCAGCACCACTTGCTCAATGGACAGACACTGCTGCCTTTTGGTTGAGAAAGTAGGCTCATTTGAGATTCACCACGACCGTTGACTGTATACAAAGACTGTGTCTCACCTGGTAACAAGAGCAGGCAGCGGCAGCAGGGAGCGGTGACAAAAAGCCTCAGTCAAGATGGACTGTGTAGGAGCTTTCCACCAGCCTTATGTCTGTACAGAAAGTCACAGAAGCACTCACATCCTGTTAGATCCAATAATAAAATGTCATCAAACTAAACATTTTAACTTGTTCTTAAAGTCCACCCATCGTTGTTTTAACTAGACTATGTTCTGATCTGTGTTAATCTCTGAAGCCCATTACTCAAATATGTTGCATGAAAATTTATGTATATGGGTGGCACTTCTCCTGTAAATTGGCCATCATATCAGTTTGATGCAGTATATGAACTGGCCAGGCTTGATCTGATATAAAACTACATAAATAAATTCATAATCATCCAAAGACATTTCCTTAGTTGAAAATTGTTAAAATATTTCCTACTGCCTGTAATATCATCTGAATGTATTCAGCTTCTCTGACTGATAAGTCACCATCGACCACATTGATTCATAGTGCAAAAAATGACAAATAAAATCAAACTCTCTCTATTTAAACAAAAAATGGCCATAACTGTAACACATACAAACATATAAGAACAAAGGTCTTTGCACAAATAAATGTAAAATCCCAGACTTTGACTCAATTCCCGATCAACTTGAATGACAGCACATACAAGGAGAAAACAGAGCCAGTTCCATATTAGCCGTTAAATTTGTCTGTACATGTCACAGCCTAAGAGACAACCAGCACAACACAATTCATCTTTAACTACTGACCTGAAACAGATCCCAGAGTTTTCTCTGCCACTTTCTTGATTTATATTTTTTCTAGTGTATATTGCTAAATTTTCCATATTGTTGTCATTCTATAATAGTTTACTTAACTACCTATATAAATGATTTTTAATTAGTTGTGATGCTTACTAATGTATTTATATATTTGTACCTGGAAGTAAAACGCTTTAGCAACATCGTTAATGGCCATGAAAATGTAAGATTTATTTAATACAATGTTTTATTTTTACTACAACTTAAATTTTCATCCAAGACACGTTTCAAAAATCTGCTGTCAGTTTATAGAAAGAAAAAATGTGAATCGGCAGGTCAGATCTAAAATTCTGAATCAGCCAAGAAAATTGCAATCAGTGCATCTCTAATACAGGCTGAACAATTATCAAGTGTGTCCTTTTGATCAAAATAGATCCATTTCTTTACAGTTAACCAGTCTTATTCCAGGACATTTAAGAATTACGGACTGTTTGTGGCATTGTCCTCTTCTCTCTGATGGACAGATCCTGCTGTAGAGGAGCTGCTTGGGCTCAAAATCCAAGTCCACAAGAATTCAACTCATTCTGACATATAAAACTTATTAGACTCAATAATTATCAACATAAAATTACACTTTGTTTTCTTCTTGTTCACAGCACTTCTTTACAATTAGAAAACTGTGTGGGCTGAACAGGGGAACAGGTCAGCTGGCCACAGGGACAGTGTGTGTTTGCTTGTTCAGTAAGAGTTTGATAAATTGCCATCTCTCACCATCTCTCCGTTACTGGTAGATCTTTTTGCAGGTACTGAGAACTGTCTTCTCAAATCAAAGAGAAAGCAGGGCAGAGAAAAGCTAACTTGAACCCAACTCCAATAGTTTACCCAAACAATCATCAAGTCAAAATGCTTACCTTTTTCTAGAATTTTGGACCTGTGTACATGTCCTGTTCAGAAATGTAAAATGTGCAGTGATCGATTTTTATGCTGCTTGATTTAAACTAACTTTGACAGTGACCCCAGATTTACATGTTCTCCCCAGTGTGAATGTGCTGATGAACATTTAGTTCCTTTCATGTGATGAAAGCTTTCCCACGGTGGTCATAGCTGTAGTTTCTCTCCAGAGTGAACACACTGATGGTGTTTTAGTTTCCCCAAGTCTGTGAAAGTCTCCCCACACTGGTCACAGTAGTATGGCTTCTCTCCAGTGTGAACAAGTTGATGGGCTTTTAGGTGACTTGACTGAGTAAAAGCTTTATCAAACTGGTCCTGGTCATCCTGTCCAGAGTGAACATGTTGATGGATTTTTAAATTTCGTAATTTTGTGAAAGCTGCCCCACATTTTTCACACCAATGAAGTCTCTCTCCAGTGTGAACACATTGATGGTTCTTAAGGTCACTTGACTGAACAAAAGTTTTATCACACTGGTCACAACTGTACGGCTTCTGCCCAGTGTGAACCCGCTGATGGATTATTAGATGACTTGACTGAGCAAAAGCCTTTCCACACTGACCACAGATATACGGCTTCTCTCCGGTGTGAAAACGTTGGTGGGATTTTAGGCCACATGAATGGGTGAAAGTTTTACCGCACTGGTCACAATTGTACGGTTTTTCACCAGTGTGAACACGCCGATGAACTTTTAGATTGTATAAATGTGTAAAAGCTGCCCCACATTGTTCGCACTGATGGGTTCTCTCTCCAGTCTGAACATGTTGATGGAGCTTTAAATGCTCCAGCTTTGTAAAGGTTTTCCCACACTGGCCACATCGACATGGTTTCTCACCAGTGTGAACAGGTTATATAAACGTGTGAAAGCTGCCCCACATTGTTCGCACTGATGGGTTCTCTCTCCAGTCTGAACATGTTGATGGACCTTTAAATGCTCCAGCTTTGTAAAGGTTTTCCCACACTGGCCACATCGACATGGTTTCTCACCAGTGTGAACAATCTGATGGGCTTTTAGGTGACCTGAATTACCAAATGGTTTTTGACATGGGTTACAGCTGTACAGGTTTTCCCCAGAATTAATACATTAATACATTGATGGATTTTTAGCCTTGCTTGACTGACCAAAAGCTTGTATGCACTGGTCACAGTTGTGTGGGCTCTTGCTAGGGTCAGCTCTCTCATGAATCTGTAAATAATGCAATGTTGTGAAGGTGTACTCACAGTGATGATGGTCGAGTCCCATTATTCTCTGTTTCTACAGCAGCAGACATAAGATGACATGATGGATGGATGTAAAACCATAAATGACATTTGCAGCATATTTATAAATCATACAACAATTTACATTTGTCTAATTCATTTCTATGTCCACATAGGAACCTGGGTTGGCACTGGCCTCTATAAAACATGAAAGACTGCCAAAGATACTCCTTTATATTTTGCAGTTATTGACATCCCCATTACAGATTTGCATCAGAACAAATGTAGGATCCAGAGTTTTTGGAGCTTGACCAATAACACAAACTAAGTTGGTCAATATCTCGA
>NW_018128070.1:820324-820653 GCF_001952655.1 Monopterus albus
TTGCAGCATATTTATAAATCATACAACACTTTACATTTGTCTAATTCATTTCTATGTCCACATAGGAACCTGGGTTGGCACTGGCCTCTATAAAACATGAAAGACTGCCAAAGATACTCCTTTATATTTTGCAGTTATTGACATCCCCATTACAGATTTGCATCAGAAAAAATATAGGCTCCAGAGTTTTTGGAGCTTGACCAATAACACAAACTAAGTTGGTCAATATCTCGACCTCTGTTACAGAGATTTGCTTTTTAAAAATGTTTCCTCTCACAATGGGGAAGTATTTCTTCAGTGGAAAAAGGTTCCATTTAAAACAGTATGGT
>NW_018128071.1:0-4193 GCF_001952655.1 Monopterus albus
TTTTTTTATATATACTATATGCTATACACACACGCATAACACTAAACCAGGGGTTTTCAAATTTAATATTTAAAGGTCTGTTTGACCCTCGCATGTATGTAGCTTGGGAGAACAAAAATATAGACACCTCTAAATATAATGTAGTCCAGTACAGCACCACTTTTAACAATAACCCAAAGTAATGAACATATAACTGAGTTTATATGTTTATTACAATTTCACCAAAAACTGAAAAATTTTGAGCTTCCTAAACACTGATGTGGTGTGATGTAATGATGGCAGACGTGTTGTATTGAATTGAATATGTCATGTATAGGATTAATTCACAGGGAGAATCACTGTAGTGCCAATCATCATTTATTGAACAATATATTGGAATATGGATTGAGAGGGAGAGAAACAGAACCACCTGGATTTCTCTGCAGAGTTTCTGGGGTCTGTGTCTGTCTTCTCAAGTCTTCACATTCACCCATGCACTCTCCAAGTCTAAGTCTCTTCAGCTTTGCAGCATCCTAAATAGCTATCTATTTCCCAACTTCCTCCAATTGTCCAGGTCTTGCCTTCCATCAGGCCCCCACCCTGGTATCATTTCTCTATTTTTGGGAAACCCCTACAGCCGGTTACTGAAAAACAGGAAACTGGACCCCATGATCATGTAGAGAGAGAAGTACACAGAAGAACATAGAAATCTGACCATACATAAAGTTTAACTAACATTGGCCTGATAAGTATTAACTATATCAAGTTTGCTTTTACCACTACAAATACAATTGTACAGCTGTACCTAATAAAGTGGCCTGTGAGTGTACATGCAAGTTTAAGGCAGTCTGAGACAAAACGCAGTGAAGCCTAGTGGAAAAAATGCCACTGTTTGACTGTCCACAAAATGGTTGCTTCCAGAAAATCTCCAGAGAGAGGAACGGAGGGTTCTGTCCTACCCCTTCCTGTTTTAGGCTCTTATTTTGTCACAATTTCCTGTTTTAGGTTTATCTGTTATGGTTTCTTTACAGTAATCAGTGCTAATTGCCTGCACCTGTTTTCACCCCAATATAAGCAGCCTTCTCCCATCAGTAACCTGCCAGATTGTTCTTGTTTTTGTGCAGACTTTCCAGCGTTATCCTTGCTTTAGTGATTCATGTTATTGACCCCGGATTGTTTCCTGACTACCGATTTATGCCTAGCCCTCCTGAGTGTTGAATGTTTCTTCTGTGTACCGACTACTGGACCAGCTTCTTGACCTCCCGTTTTTGGATCCCTTGGCTGTGCTCGTTTGCCGGTATTGACCCTGGACTGTTGTTTGACGTGGATATTGGATTCTGGACTATCACTGTGTATATTCTGAGTGAATACAGTAAAGCAGTATTCTTTACCTCATCTCGCCCGGCTTTGTAATTGAGTCCACCGTTAACATTGTGGGTAGCTTTACTGGCTGACTCTGACACGGTTTAAATTTAGATCTGGTTTATGCAAGCAAATGTTTAGAATAAAAATTACTTGAATATAATGTAGATTGCCATACAGAAAATGAAAGGACAGTAGTTTTTCACATGCTACAAGTTTGGATGTTTTCTAAAACTACTGTTTAAGTGTAAGTGTTTAAAGGTTTTTTTTAATATATTATGCATATTATGATGCTGCCACCTGTGGCCACCACCAGGGGGGAGCTGCAACACCCTAAACTGAAAAAAAACTTAGAAAAAATCAACTGGACTTAGATTTCTAGGTCGAAGACGTTTCACCTCTCATCCAAGAGGCTTCATCAGTTCTGACCGACTGGTGTTGAGCCGGAGATATTTATCCCCCTTGGTGGTGTTTCTGATGAATTCTTACCAATGACCAGTCTCATCTCCTCCAACATGGCAGGACAGGGCTGGCCATGATGGATGTGACATTAACAGGAAATGAAGCCAAGGAGATAGGATGCCCCAGTCCAGTTTTGGTATTTGTCACTGCCCTGGTCATGCAGATTGGGCCAGCCTTGCTCACTGACTAAGATTAATGATGACAGTGGCCCTGTCTTTGTCTCCCTCTGTGGCTTCCCTGAGCACAGCACAGTCTCAGCACCATGACATGCAAGTGTGGGCTTCTATTGCATTGTTTCTTTAAATGCTAATTGACTATGAATGATGAAAGTGTGGATTTAAGGAATTCTTTCAGAAATATCTGAGTTCAATCTACTATTATCGTTGAGTGTATTACAGAAAGCAACAAAAAAATCAAGCTTGAACTGAAGCAACAACAAAAATAAATAAGCTTGATTAAAGATATTTTATTAAGTTTCTTGTGAGTGTTTAGACTAGTGCAGAGTATAATGAGAGGACCTCATCCTAGTTTGTAATAAAGCAGTAGAGTAACCCTAAGCACCATGCACTACTGCAAAGAAAATGGCTGAAAGATGAAGTAGCCGGGGCAAGCTCAGATTAATGGGGGTTTTAGGTTGCACTGACAGTACAGGGCCACCAGATCAGTAGATTAAAACTATGAAATACATATTTTAATATGAAATATAATATTGATAAATATATTGAAATACCTATTTTTGTGTTCACCTCTCTGTCTTTTTTGGCATAAGTATCCATTCATCAAGCTGGAACTGCGGATGATGGACTCTCTAGTGCTTTTGCTGTTTTTGTGTATTTGTTTTGTTTTCTGCAGCCCATCTTGGATTACTTTCACAGGTTCTTTAACAACTCACTCCAAACATCATTTCTCCCATCATCACAAATGCAAAAACCTGTGTGAAGGTCTTAGTTGGGGGAGTAGCACCTCTCTATTAACATGTGCGGCAACCTTGAAGTTACTTGGAGGAGCTTTATGTGTGAATGCAAATGTCCAAATTAGCTAACCTGGACATTAAGTGGATGAATAGAGCAGAGTATTCACACAGAGGTACTGGTTTGGTGACACTCTGCCATGTGACTGTCGCGAAACCAGAAAAATACAAACATCTGATGCTGAAGAAGAACACTGATTTGCAGTGAAAATGACAATAAAAATGTGTGACATGATGAGATTCAGGAACTTTTGTTGTTGACGGCCTGAAATAGACAAATTCAATTTATAACCATATTACAAACCAGCTATGTGAAGGCATCATGTGCTGCTTTCTGCAGGTGTCCCTTCCTTGTATAAACCAAAAGGAGAATTTCCAGTAGATGAGAACGCATCTGACACACAATCTCCTATTGTGTGCAATATGTATTCAAGGGTACTTCTGAACATTGTCTGGACTTAATATGTTAAAACAGCTTATGGGACTTGAAAGATACTCAGGCAGGGAAATTGCACTATGGCTGGTGTAAAGATGGCACAGTGTTAGGGAAAATTTGGAACACAGACTTAGACGTTCTATTCATTAACTGCAAACTGTTCTATCCACTGCGGGAGTTATAATAGTTGGTGTGTATATCCCAGATCAGGTCTGTGTTAGTGATAAATGATTTCACAAGTTATCTGGACAGTTGGACAATACCCAAGATGGCGGCACGTAGGTATGCAGCAGCTTGGGGCTCGCGGCTTTTTGCTTCTTTATTCGTATCTTTGTTCATGTTTTTGTTGTCACTACAGTTTTCTGAAGCCACCATCCAGTATGGAAGAGCTGAACTACTTACAATAGGGAAACAATACGAACTTTACGCACCCATGAAGCCGGACTTTATTCCACCAGAGTTACACCAGACCACTACGGCTCTCACCATCCCACCTTTGTGGCCAAGGAGACAGAGGCGACATCGTAAACAAAAGAGGGGCAAGAGAAGCGGCCTGCATGCTAGGCTACATGTTAACCCACACAGACTGGCGCTCCCTAGTCTCTTCCTCACAAACACCAGGTCACTAACCAACAAAATGGACGAGATTTGGCTGCGGATCGTCTCACGGGGGAAGGACAGCTGTGTGGCGATTATAACTGAAACCTGGTTGGATGACAACATCGCGGACGCTGCGGTGGACCTGGGGGGACGCTCCTTGTTTCAAGCAGACAGGACTGCAGCATCTGCTAAACAAAGAGGTGGAGGTCTGGCTCTGTACATCCACAACTCCTGGCGCACAGCTATGAATATCACTGGAACACATTCCTCCCCCGACTTGGAATATGTGGTAGTGAAATGCAGACCTTTTAAAACGGTGAGAGAGATTTGCTCGATCCTGATTGTAGCCGTCTATATACCACCGCGAGCTAATGCTAAATTAGC
>NW_018128071.1:4393-4671 GCF_001952655.1 Monopterus albus
CAGCTCCACACCTGGGCATGTCAGATCTCCACATCTCTGTGGAGCTGATCTCAGCATATAAACCTCTGCAGGACAAAACCAATCACCAAAACAGTTAAGGTGTGGAGGAGGCTTCTTCAGCATTACAGGACTGTTTTGAGCATACTGATTGGGGGGTGTTCAAAGAGGGCTCAGACTTGGAGGCTTATACATCAGCTGTTCTGGACTATGTGCAGTTCTGTACTGATGCTGTCCTACCTACAAAGTCCATCAGGGTTTTTCCAAATCAGAAACCATGG
>NW_018128071.1:4816-5101 GCF_001952655.1 Monopterus albus
TCTTGGCACACTTCGATACACCTGGCAGCAGAGGAACTGTACAACTCCCTCAGCTCAAGGAACAGCACCAGCCCCTCGTTCTGCAGCTACACCAGGTGAGCTCCACCCTGAGGAGGATCAACACCAACAAAGCTGCAGGACCAGACAGGGTGTCAGGCTGGGTTTTGAAGCTACAGTATGTGATGACCAACTGGCAGGAGTTTTCTTGTCCCTGCATCTTGCTTCAGTCCCTGTGTGCCTCAAGTGTCAGGGGCGCTCGGCGGCCGCTCGCTCTCCTCCTTTTTT
>NW_018128071.1:5440-9892 GCF_001952655.1 Monopterus albus
CAACTCTCCATCAAACACCCACATTTTGAATGGAGCCTGAGGGGTTTATATCGCTGTCAAAACTCGCGGCAAACTCCGAACCACGTCCTGAATCAGTCACGTGGTACAGCCGGGCAGCGAGGCTTCGGACGTCATCATTTTCAGCTCCTCCCCTAAATGACACAAGCCTCGATACGCGCATCGCGGAAACGCCCCCTCCCCTACTCGGCACACGCTTCGAAGCCTCGATACGGGACGTCACATCACTAACGGACCCTGTTTTGTTGTTACGTTGTCATTGTCTTGTTTTCCCCCATTAAACCTTTGTTTTGTACTAGCACCTGGGTCAGCTATCTTGTGTCCTACCCCTAGTTCTCCCTCACCCTCCTGGCGAGGGGGGCTAACCCTAACATCAAGTCCTCTGTCATTGTGCCTGTACCCAAAAAAATCAGCTGTCCCCTGCCTCAATGATTACCGCCCTGTTGCTCTGACACCAGTAATCATGAAGTGCTTTGAGAGGATTATTCTAAAGCACATCAAGGACATCATCCCTGTTGGTCTGGACAGCCATCAGTTCACCTATAGAGAGAACCGATCAACAGAGGATGCTGTCTTAATAGCATTACACACAGCCCTGTCCCACCCTCTAGCATCCTAACACTTATGTCAAGATGCTATTTGTTGACTTCGGTTTGGCATTTAATACTGTAATCCCAGACAAACTGGCACTGAAACTGCACAATCTGGAAATGCCTGCAATGATGTGTCATTGGATTAAGGACTTCCTCACTAACAGGCCTCAAGTGGTGAGAATCGTAAGCTGCACATCATCTACACTGGTCCTGAACACAGGCACACCACAGGGCTGTGTGCTCAGCCCAGTTCTCTTCACTCTGTTTACCCATGACTGTGATGCCATTCACCCCACAAATACAGTAGGAAGTTTGCAGACACCACCACTGTAGTGGGTCTCATCTGAGACAATGATAAGACTCACTACAGAGAGGAGAGCCAGCACCTGACAAGGTGGTGTTCAGATAACAATCTTGTCCTGAACACCAACAAGACTAAGGAAGTCATTGTGGATTATAAGAGGTCCAGAAAGACAATACATGCTTCTCTTCTCATACACAAGGAGGTGGTGGAGCAAGTGGATAACATCAAGTTGCTGGGCATCCACATCACATCTGACCTGACCTGGTCTCTGAACACATCCTATCTGGTGAAGAAAGCCCAGCAAAGGCTTTTCTTCCCCAGGAAGCTGAAACGTGCTGGTCTCTCCTCTCAGTTGCTCGCAAACTTCTACAGAGCGACAGTGTGGTATGGTAGCTGCCCTGCACAGGGCAGAAAGGACTTGACCTCTGGATCTGGACTCACTATACACTGACTGGATCCAGAGGAGGGCGGGATGGATTGCTGCAGACCCCACCCACCCAGGCAACAGTCTGTTTGTGCCTCTTCCTTCCAGGAAAAGGTACAGGAATATAAAGACTAAAACAAACAGACTGAGACACAGCTTCTTCCCCAGATCTGTGAAATCAATCACCCCCCTAACCCCTAGTCACACACACAACCTCCCCCTATGGACAGACACAGAACACTGGACCTCACACCTCTTCCTAAAGACTGAGATTTGCACTGAGCTGCACCTTATAATGTTACTACACTCTTGCTGTAACATGCTGCTGACCTGATTAGGTCCCATACATCCCTTTGTATTTGTTCATAATTTTATATCGACTTATACAATTGTGTGTTATGTAAATAATATGTCTGTCTTTTAAGCCCAGAGCTGTAGGAAAAAATTTCGTTGTGCTTTGCATAATGACAATAAAGATTCTTGACTCTTGACAGCACCTGGCTGACCAGATAACTTGTATGGAACTGAAACATCCAGACTATCTGAGAGGACTTGGTTATACCCCAGTTCTTTTATTGGACAGATCTGAGTAAGGAAGGAGTCCGTCTTTCTTGATTTTAGTGCTGGTTTATTTAAAAAAAATACAGTATATGAATAAAGATTACAGAACACAATCCGGGTTGTTCCTTCCTCCACACACTCTGGCTGCCGAGGAGAGAAGATCCCGAAAACACAGAGCCTAATACATTTATCAGTTTTGGGCTAACCCCTTAAACAGATGAAGTCCATCCAGCAGACTCAATCTCTTATCTAGAACTCCACAGGCTTGGAGCAGCTGCATGTTACCTAGTCATAACAAAATGAGGTAGCTCGATGTGTGTGGATGTTGTCACGTGGTGCGTAACTAAAACAATCATTCAGACATAAATCTAACACAAGATTAATACAGGAAAACAATTGGTGTCATGGCTTAGTGCTAACCTTGAAAGAGAGCAAACTAGAGCAGACTTTGAATCTTACTAAATTGCATTACTAATACATTAAAGTCTAAGACATTAATGTCTAATAGTTATCTGACTAATTTATTAATTTCAAACAACTTCAACAGAGCAAACCTCCCCTGCAAACTGCCCAAATACAGACAACACATTATGTGTCCCACCAGGGATAAAAACACAGACCACTGCTACACAGTAATAAACAAAATCCTATTGCTCTGCCCCTGTGCAGTATCAAGACTCTGATCCCTGCATGGTTTATCTCATCCTGACCTAGTGGCGGAAACTTAATGCTGCAACATCTGTGGTTAAAACAGAGAAAAGGTGGACCAATGAGTCTGCTTTGACTGCACAGATTGGAGTGTTTTTGAAGCTGCATTTATATTTTTGGATGAATTCACTGTGACATCACATCAGCTTTTCTGAGGACATGTGTGTGCCCTCCAGGACCTTATGCACATACAACAACATGCAAGCTACAGAAAACTGTCCCTCCATGCTGTGGAGAACCATCAGCTTGTGTACAACCTGAATATATTTACTGATGGCTTGATTACCAACCTTCACAGTCCTCACCCACTCCACCTCGCATACACAGCCACTGCACCTCCTACAACCCTGTGGGATTTTTAGGTTCTTTGAGTTCCTTATTGATTCTTGATCAGTGTTCTGTATGAAAAATTAGGCCTTTCCAGGTTTTCAGTATCAAGGCAGCTTTTATTTTATTATCTCTGAACCTGAACAGTGTAGAATGTCTGCCTAATACTATTTGAACATGTTAAAATCAATTCTGATGCTTCCTTTGTTTAAAAGAAGTACAGTAGTTTGGAAAACAAATAAACTGATAGATTTAACAGGTCTTCTTTAGAAAAATATGCATTATGCCTAATAACGTTGTTAGATTTTACCCATTTCTTTTGTTGGAAGCGCAAGAAGTGAAGACAGGAGAGGACTGTTTAAAATCAACAGGAAGTTTATTCAAAGTCTGGTCACAGGTGAAGCCATACAGTGCTGGGATCAGAGCGACAGAGCTCCCGCAGGAATTCCGTTCTCTGAACCATGAGTTATGTTTTCACAATACTTTTAAATTCTTGGGCTGCTCTGCCCTGGACAGAGGTACAACTTCTGGCACCGAGAGTGATGGCAACCGTGGTCACTTGCGCTCTCTTGTGTTTGTTGTTTTTCTTTGTTTTCTTGGTCTTGTGCAACTCATCCCGGATTACTTTTACCAGAGAAGAACAGTTAAATATCAGACAACTCACACCAAACTACCTTCCTCCGATTTTTGTGAACGAAGAATGCTGTATGGACATTCTGATCGGAGGCACAGCGGCAATATATGGGACCTGGAAAAAATGGTGACGTGGAAAACGCGCTGGCGACTTGGTGCGGTTACGACAGAGGGGAACACGGACCTCAGTCCCATCTATTCACCAGGCTAATCTCCACTCCCTGGTCAACAAAATGGATGAAATTCTTCTCGTCAACAGGACTAAGTCTGACTTTGCGCACACTGCTGCTTTGTGCTTCACGTTGTTAGGTATTTTTAGTCAGATAGATATTGGTTAGGTACTTGTTGTATTAGAAATGTCTTTAGTGTAGACAGGATGTCTAGCTCAGGCTGTTAAATGCTTACTTATTTCCATGAGTTACTCCAGGTTGTTTATGTTCAAGGATAACTAGATAGAAAGTGGCTAGGCTTAATGTCCGGACATGTCCCTGAATGTCCTGTATGTTCTTAGATACACACCACTTAATCAACACTCACACACATTGATTTTCTCCATGTTTTGACTACTGCTACGGTCAGCTGTAAAGCTGGCATATCAGGTGACGCCACGGTTTGACGTGCCTGTGTAGAATGGGGTTAGCCCAAACCAGATATAATGTACAGGCCTGTTGGGTTCAGGGTCTTTTCATCGTTCATCTGCCTGCGTGCAGTTTGGAGGTGAAGGATACCTGAGCATGTAATGTTAATTTTACCTGTAATCCTTGAATAAACCAGCACGTTTTTTTGTAGCCACTTGGACCGCCTCGTCTCTCTGAGTTCAACTGGTAAAGTGTAACTGGGAAAATATCCTTCAACGTAGACCTGGCTCAGCGACTCGATCGCAG
>NW_018128071.1:36251-46566 GCF_001952655.1 Monopterus albus
GAGGACTAGCTGATCATTTAGGAAAAAGCAACAACTCTCTGAAAGTGCTGCAGAATTTTCATATAAGGAACAGAGGAGCATCCACAGAGGAAACAGGAAGGTTCAAGTCACTTGTAAAGTCTCCAGTAAAGTCAAGTATTAGTTCATACTGGTGTTCAGTTTAGTAGCTCATTTCTTGGGATTTTGTTTAGCTGATATGTTTGTTTCACATGTTGATTTTGGAACTCACTACCTATCAGTGTCATTTATTTCAAAGGAAACACCTTCACAAGTGGCATTACCCAGTTGACTTGGGAAGCCAAATGGATGTTAGCTAAAGTGTATTTAGATTTCGCTGACTAGAAGCTAAATAAATTTCATGTGCCAAAATTAACACTGATATGATAATGGGTTATGGCTGCATTAAAGGAAAAAATGGGGGGAGGAAGTGTTTTTTTAAATTTGGTGGAGATCATTGTGAAAGTTTGACTTTATTCACAACATGCATGAGAGAAACTCTTCCTCCTCTCATTTTTTCACCTGAAGCTACAGTAAGCAATAGCAGCAAATATTTTTTAGTAGAAACATCTCCCCAAACCGATCTTAATGGGGAGAGTTGCTGTTGAGGGTTCGTTCAGATGTAGCTACACTTGACCTTGTTTTAGAACATTTCAGATGTGTTTTTCAACAGTGAGCTCGAGTGGCTAAATGCTCTGTGTGATGTATCCATGCAAAATGGCTTGACAAAAAACTTTTCTGTGCACATGCAGGGCCCGCTCTTGTTTCTCTGCCTATGTCCACAAATAGTGCTGGTGCAAAAAGTGTCGCGTCCATCCGTCCTGTGGCAGTCTGTGCTGTGTTTACTCTAGACATGTAGTAGGGCAGTCAGCTTGGGGAGATAACAAGGTTTTAATACCCACCGGTTGAATGGTGCCCACTGACTTTGTGAGGTTCTCTCCAAACTGTGACAATGTGTGAAGCTTGTTTAGTTTAGTTTAGTTCATTAAACAGCAGCCTGTTTAATGAACAGTTTTACTGCTGGTGGGGGCTCGTCATAGGACCCAAACAGACCTTTTTCACCCATCTTCTGACTCCAGCGTACAAATCTATCTCTTTCACTGAAGAGTATACAACTGTACAGGTGTATACGCCATCATTGCATGTCACGACTGTCTCCTCTCTCCCTTTCTGCAGGTAGCCCTGGCTCTGGAGCAGCCACATCAGACTCTGCCACATTACACACATACAGTACATATTGGTGTACAAGACAAATAAGAGAGGCGAAAGAACGCACTCCTATGCTTCGCCTGTGTATGACACAAGAACCCTTTACGTGACCCTACAGGACTCAGAGTGGCCCCCTCTGCTGGGGCGGGGCATAAATGCACTCTCTCTCTGTGCTGGTCTCTCCCGAGAGGGGGTCACTTTAACTCTGGCTGATTGTTTACCCATAGTTGCACCCTCTTTCTCTATGCTGTGTTAAAAATCCATTTTGGCCGGTCCAAGCACGCATACCGTAATTGCAGAAAAAGAAGTGCAATTAAACTCGCATGGCAGCGGGATCGACAGAGGTTTTGTAGTTGTTGGATCGTTTGACAGCAGGTTTTGACAAGCTCGGAAACAGGTAGTGATGGCTGATCGAGGCTTTGTTGAAGCTACGATACAGAATTTAAAAAATGGTTCATTACTCCCCGTGACCCCGTTTGGGACAAAGCGGTATAGAAAATGGATGGATGGCTGGTACTCGAGGCTTCAATGACAAGGTGCTTAAGTAGGACATCCAGTGGTCAATAAGACGAAGTGCAATCGAGACGTGTCATTTATTGATTCCTGGATTGTTTGGGATTTGAATCGCCAGGCTACACTACATGGTTGGATGGTTTCAAACTGACACAAGATATAAAATAAACAAGAACTCATGTTGAAGACCATGTGTCTTATTTGGCATGTTCGACTGTAATAGGGTATGGCTATATACTTAGACTGACACTTAGTGCTATGAATTATATTCTATCCAACAGTCTAAATAGCCCATATCTTAAAAGATGATGAATAGTCCGTGTTCAGTAGGCTAAATGGCAAATGTATATTTTTTAAACTGTTTAATTGATGAACTAAATAACAGTTCCATCGGGAATCGAACCCACACTATATTGTTGCAAGACTGGTTTTCATGATGCACCACACGTTCTAATCAGATTACTTTGTGGTTGTTTCACCTATTTGAGTAATGTTAAGTACTGCACCCCATGGTCCTTCATCAACTCCCACCAATGTGCATGTTACAGCGCTTACATCAGCTGTTTTCATTTGCTCCAAATAATGTTATAGAATCTTTAGTACTGAATGCAACGCTATCAAACCAAATGTCTATCGGCTCAGTCGCCGTTTGGCCGGGAGGCTCAGCGCAGCTGCTTCATGAGCTACTGCGCATGTGTCGGAGGACCATATAGAAACAGAATCAGAATCAGCTTTAACAGGTACGTTTTACATTTCAAATTAGAAAGAAATCAAACGGAAGAAACAGAAAACATTCTGTGAATTAACACATGTAAAATTCGCTTCGTCTATGCACATTTTAGTTGCAGTTGTCAACGAATTCGAGTAACACCTAGCTTAGTTAGCAGACAGCCGCGGGTCAGTGTCGGGTGAAAAATGGCGGCTTTGGTTTAATTTTGTTGCTCGACGTTAAACACTGTAGATAGCTACGTTGCAGTCATACCTGATGGGTTAAATAATTTATCGACGATAAATTGTGTTTTCTTGTAGTGTCGTTGGTGTGGATTGAACAAGCACGCACGTTATGCTGAAACTATCCGTTTTGAAGGTAAGTGAGCTTTTTAATAACAGCTGGCGTTAATGCGGTCAGCTCCGTGACGCATTTATAAAAAGCATAGAAATGCTGTGTGGATGCATTGTGCTGTTTTTTGTTGTTTTTCATAGTTTTAAATTAGGCAAATCCTGTCAAGTTTGATAATTTTGTTTCTATTACCGACGTGTTGAGCAGGGCCGTGCAGAGACCCTTTAGGGGTGCAGGTGCTCAAAGTTAAAAAAGGGGCACACAAGATTTCAAAACGCCTTACACAAACATAATTTACATCATAACCTAATGAATTATAGCAGCCTATAGTCAAGCAGAATGCAGCATGAACTCTTACAACTAATTACAGCACGCACATATTAGTGCTGTTAATCGATTAAAACATTTAACGGCATGATTGTCCATAGTTGCGATTAATCACAAGTTAATTGCACATTTTTAAAATCAGTTCTGAATGTACATTAAAGGGACTCTGAAGTAACTGATTATTGAGAGAAGGCCAGTCGTCTCCGGTGAACTAACCATGATTGTCTATCCTGACATCTCCTCCACTTGAGCTTTCTCGTCTTCATCTACGTTGTGTATCTTGGTTACAGCGGTGGCTCTGAAGGCAAGTCATACATGCTGTCTTTGAATGCGATGTGAATTATTTCAAGCAGACCCTCATTCTCCACAATGTTAAACGTACTGCAAGCTGTAGCCGCCCATTTAGCTGTTGAAAGTGTGCTGCTTGTAGAGTTGTCCAGGCGTCTGTGTTGCAAACTATCCAGCGTGGTCTGCCTTTGGTGAGGGGGAGGAGGGCGCTTTGCATCAGCTGTGTGCTTAGTCAGCAAGTGGTATTTGAGACTGGACATACTCTGATGGTACCTCAATTCAGGTCAACAGTAAATGCAAATAGCTGGCTTTAAAACTGAACTTGCCATTCAGAAGGCCTCTTTTTTTATCCATTTCTGCTCAAGAAGGTTTTTTTGCTTGTCGTTTGCTACTGCTACACCATGTCCTGATTTCCCAAACTATGGGGCAGGCAGAGGGTCATAACTGCAGAATGTGGGCATGTTAGTCTCACTTAAAAAAAAATTGTGGCATTAAAAGGTATTTGTATTAACTCCTTATTGTTTATTTTGGTGTGGGTGTGTGTGGGTGTGTATATATAGTGTATATATGTATACATGTTTGTTGCACCTAATCAATAATAGAACCACCCCAATACATTGCAATATAGTGTTTATTATTGTTCTGTAACTGGATGCCTTTGTAATGTAAATAGAGATGTAACTTGATGAAAATCTAACATCACAGTTATAGTGACCATAATTATCATGTTTATCAATATTATCACGGTACTGTTAAAAAGTGTTAAACATTCAAAAAGTACTTGTACAAATGGAAATCATTAATTTAGGGTGTTATTTGAAAAACTACAAATAAGGGGAAAGCGTTGAGCAAATGGCTGGCACACCAAAATAAGAAGATGAGAAAATGCTGGGATGTGGCTACCCTCTCTTGTAATGCACACTGGGTGACAAAAAAAAAAATGACGAGAAGACAGTTGTTCGACTGACAGGCCTCTCGACTAATGAATCAACAATTAGGGTGCAGTCTTAGTTTTTCTTTGAGGCCAGATAATCGTAACATTTGTAGTTTTAGAATTGAGCATGAATCTGTTTTGCCTGTTTTTACAAAATAAACTGTTAAACTGCAAGTTCTGTGTAGAGAAACTGTATGTCTGTAAGACTAGACATGCATTTCTGTTGGCCTCTGCAGGTTGAGAACCCTTCCTGCTTCTGGGGTCGGGTCATCTGGGCGTCAGGTGGCAACACGCAGACCACAGAACAGTATGACAATCTGCACACTCAGATGAATCTCTTCTACCACAACATCAGTTGGAACCTGCGCAAGCTGAATCCCAGACCGATAGAGGAAGGGAAGGTAATGCAGAACCTGCTCTCTTGTCTTTTCCCATATTTTTACACACCTGCTCTGGGTAAGACACCTTCCTGTGACCTTAATTGGACTGGAGCTAATTGTGTGTGTGTGTCACTGTATTCTCCCTCAGGTATATGTTGTGTATTGGCCAGTGATGAAGTCATGGTGTCGGGCCATGGTGGAGTCTGTAATCATGGACTCTGAGTCCTGTAGGGCTCGCTGCCTCCTGGTAGATCACGGAGAATGGCTTGTTGCCCCATCAGACCAGTAAGATCAGAGCAACATCAGTCTTCCTCAGCACTGGAACACTGCCATTTTAATAACATTTTCTTTAGTGGCACCTTTTGTAACACTCAAGGCCACCTTACATCGAATAAATCAAACATACAATCAAATGGATAACAAAATATATTATTGCTATCAAATTACAATCTAAACACAGCAGCAATAATAGAAGTAATAAATATTAATAGCAAAACTGCCCTAAAATTCCTAATCTCAAATCTGAATTAACTGATTAACAGTGCAGTTACACTAGATGTGCTAATTTGAAGAGGTGAGTTTTTTGTGCAGTCCAAAATTCAGCAGTAATTGTGTGAATATGAGGAGGAAGTGATTTCCAGAGTTTGGGTGCAATGTAAGAGAAGGCCCAGTCACCTACTGGACTCAGATTAATAGTGGGTCACACCAGAAGATTTGCTGATGAAGATCCACAAAGAGCGAGGTGATGTACACACCTGAAAATCTGTAAGATGGACAGGAACAAGATTGAATCAGAATCAGCTTTATTGGCCAAGTGTGTCGGACACACGAGGAATTTGACTCTGGTACATCAGCTCTCAATGTGTACGTACATATCCCCATGCAAGGGGCAAGTAAACAGTAAACCAACATAAGGCTGTGTAATATAACAAAATAAGCAGTATTAACAAGCAACGAACCGTGCAAACAGACAAAGGAATGCTCATTGAAACAAGACAAATAGGAATAAAAACAGAGTACTTAAAGATAGAGATTTGTACAATGTATATTTACAGGCATTGCACTGAGGGTTATTGTCTAGTCATACTATCGTGGGTCAAGTGTTCATCAGAGTGATGGTCCAGGGGAAGAAACTGTCCTTGTGCCTGGTTCGCTTTGCTTCCAGTGACCTGTAATGCCGTCCAGAGGGGAGGAGTTCAAACAGTTTGTGTCCCGGGTGTGAGGGGTCTGCAGTGATCTTTTCCGCCCTTCTTTTGACCTGTGAGGTGTACAGTTCTTCCATGGAGGGCAGGCTTGCACAAGTGACCTTTTCTGCAGTCCTGATTGTCCGCTGAAGTCTGTACTTGTCCTGTTTGGTTGCTGAGCCAAACCAGACAGTGATGGACGTGCAGAGAACAGACTCGATGATTCCTCTGTAAAACTGTATCAGTAGCTCCTGGGGCAAGTCAAGCTGGTGCAGGAAGTACCTTCTTGATGATAGTCCTGATGTTGGACGTCCACTTCAGGTCCTGGGAGTTCTTCCTGAAGTCCAGTGTCATCTCCACTGTCTGTAGGCTGATTCATCACCGTCTCGGATGAGACCGAGACCGATGACCGCTGTATCATCAGCAAACTTTAGGAGCTTGACAGAGGGGTCCTCTGAGATGCAGTCGTTGGTGTAGAGTGAAAACAGCCAAGGGGAGAGAGATCCACTGACAGGTGGGGGCAGGCACAGTGAGCTGGGTCAGTTTGTAGTGGAGGATGTCCAAGATGATGGTGTTGAATGCTGAGCTGAAGTCCACAAAGAGAGCCTGTGCATAGGTCCCTGAGGAGTTGAGGTGTTGCAGGATGTAACACAGTGCCATGTTCACTGCATCGTTCACTGACTTGTTTGCCCGGTAGGTGAACTGCAGGGGGTCCAGCAGGGGGTCTACAATGTCCTTCAGGTGGGCCAACACCAATCTTTCAAAGGACTTCATAACTACAGATGTCCGGGCGACAGGTCTGTAGTCATTCAGTCCACTGATGGAGGTTTTCTTGGGGACTGGGATGATGGTGGAGTGTTTGAAGCAGGAGGGGACCTCACACAGCTCCAGTGACCTGTTGAAGATAAGTGTGAAGATGGGGGCCAGCTGATCAGCACACACTCCGATCAGAATGTCCATACAGCATTCTTCATTAACAAAAATTGGAGGAAGGTAGTTTGGTGTGAGTTGTCCGATATTTAACAGTTCTTCTCTGGTAAAAGTAATCCGGGATGAGTTGCACAAGACCAAGAAAACGAAGTACTTTAAATGATAATAGTATTTTAAAATGTATGAATTGTGATGGAGGGAGCCAGTGTAGTTGGATCAAAGCTGTGATGTGATCGTGTGATAATCCGTGATGCCATTGTAATAAGGTGTAATCAGTGAATAAGTTTATTTGAAATACCTGTCAGAACTGTATTGCAATAGTTAATGTGACTTAACCAGTGTAGTGGGAAGTACTTTGGTAGGATATCGAGCTAGGACAGGGCATGTCCTAGATATGTTTCGCAGATGAAAGGAAGCAGTCTGGGAGAAGTTATTGATATGACTGGAAAAGGAAAGAGTACCATAAGGTCATGTTAGAGTTTGCAGACTAGGCAGTTGTTGTATGTCTGTGTACGTATATGATTTGTACGTCTGTGCTACTTGATCTTTAAGTATGTTTTGGTCTGACCAGGATCCGAGACGCTGCACAGAACTTCCTTCAGCTGCCTGTCTGGGTAAGGAAGTTCCACCTTGGGGGAATCCAACCTACAACATTGCGAGTGTCCTTTCTTGAGAAGGCAAAGCTTGTGTAAGTTTCCCACTTACCACTGTACTATTGATGGATGTGTGAGGCATGATGCACACAATTAGGCTGTTTATACTCCTTAACAATGTAAAAAACAAACAAACTGCAATATAAAATTTGGTCACACACACCCTTCACTGCTTTCAGATCTTGTTCTCCTTAACCACTACAGCACAAGTTGTATTTGTGCTGGGAAAATAAACAAACTTTGAGGTTGTTTTTACCATCACATCTGCTGCTGTTGGTCATTTGCACTACTGTCACTGATTGTACATGGTTTGAGTCATAGCCCATTAGGTTGTACCGTTTAGTTTTATCACTTTGACTTAGTTTTCTTATTCTATTTTATTCATTTTTTACTCTACTTTTGTTCTATTTTAGTTTCTTAAATGATATGGCATTCAATACTGGATGAGAGAGAAACATTATCTTGATTTTCTGTATGTCCTGCACATATAGTGAATTGACAATAAAAATCTTTGATTGATGTCATTCTCCTGCAGTCCATCCACCCGGTGGGACAGCTCTGCTACACTGTACCTGCACAACCTACTAAAAGGTGAGCAACACTGGTTTTTGTTCCGTTTCTTTATTTTTTAGAGGCTTTACATGTTAGAAGCAACATTTTATGTGCTGAACAGTTGTGTGGTGAGACTGATTTTAAAGTGCATTTGCGGTATTAAAGACTCACTTTCAAAGACTTCCTCTTTTAATCTTGAAGATTCGACACAGGCGGAGGCTGTGTTGCTTGAATCCGAGCCAGAATCTACCTCCATCGAGCTCTACTTGACCATCAGGGACATTAAGGTGAACTTGGACCCCTCAGTGTAGCACACAGCACATCGCATTAATTCAAAAGAAAGATTTTAAGGCATTTAGTTTTAACATAGAGCAATACAGGTAAGATCACACTTAACTCCTCATTTTCACCAGATGCAGCTACGTTGCATTCTGTCTGTGATACAGTTTTGATCCTTCCGCTGTGCGACTACTGGTTCCGTCTATGAAACAGCTCACTGTGGTGCAGATTTTTTTTGTGTGGTATGACAGTGTTTAATGTCACAGTATCCGTGGGTTCATCCAGGTCTGTGGATGCAGTCTCAAATATGCTCCAGTCTGTACTAGCATAACATGCCTATACAGTCGGGGAAAAAATTATTTGAACCCCAGCTGATTTTGTAAGTTTGCCCACTAACAAAGAAATGATCAGTCTACAGTTTCAATGGTAGGTTTATGTGAACAGTGAGAGACACAACAATAACAAAAAAAACACACGTGGTGCATACAGGGCTGCACCCCACCCCCACCTTGAATGCTCAGACCACATTTCTTTGTTCCTGTATCCAGCTTACAGACAAAGATTGAAACAAACAAACCCTGTCACCAAACAAATTAAACTCTGGACCCCAGAGACTGAAGGAACCCTGCAGGACTGTATCGCCCAAACAGACTGGGATGTGTTTAAAGCTGCAGCCACCTTGGAGGACTTTTCTTTCAGCATACAGGATAATGCTGAGTATGTGACTGGGTACATTAGTACCTGTATTGACAACATTGTGCCCACCATACAAGTCAGGAGGTTCCACAACCAGATGCCCTGGATAAACAGTCAGGTACGCCGTATGCTGCGAAGTACAGATTGAGGAATGCCATCACAGCGGCCAGTGGCACTCACCCCATTCATTATGAAGTGTTTTGAGGGAGTGGTGCTAGCCTGCATTCAGAGCAGTATACCGGATACCATGGACCCACTGCAGTATGCCTACCAGCCCAACAGGGCCCTCTCAGACACTAACACGGCTGCCCTCCACTATTCCCTTTCTCACCTGGAAAATGGAGACTCTTACGTCAGGATACTCTTCTTTGACCACAGCTCTACCTTCAGCACAGTTGTCCCCCACAAATTTTACTGTGTCGCCTCCCACAAAGACATCATCATCCTAAAGTTCACAGACGACACCACAGTGATAGGTCACATCACTGGCGGGGACGAAGCAGCCTACAGGAGGGAGGTGGCCGGTCTGGTGCAAGGACAGTAATCTCAGCCTCAACACGGACAAGACTGAGGAGGCTGAGGTTTGGCATGTCGCCTAGGATCCTTTGCAACTTCTACAGCTACATCATTGAGAGCATCTTGACCAGCTGTATTACTGTCTGGTATGGCAGCACTACTGCTATGGACCGCAAGCGCCTGCAGAGAGTGGTAAAGACTGCGGAGAAGATCACCAGGACTCCACTGCCCTCTCTGCAGAGCATTTACCACCGCAGGGTGCGTAGGAAAGCTGCCTCCATCCTGGGTGGGGGGGTGATGATACGATCAACTACAATAAAGCCTATGACTCAATGCCTCACACATGGATCCTGGAATGCTTGAAACTGTACAACGTCAACAAGAATCTAAGAGCCTTCATCAATGGGAATGTGGAAAACAACCCTAGAGGCCAACTTCAAGCCAATTGCACAAGTCAACATCAAGTGCGGTATCTACCAAGGAGATGCTCTGGCTGCTGTTCTGCATAGGGCTGAACCCCCTCAGCCAGATCATAACCAAGAGTGGTTACGGATACCGACTAAGGAATGGAGCAACCATCGGCCACCTCCTCTACATAGATGACATCAAGCTGTATGCCAGGAGTGAATGAGACATCAACTCACTGATCCACACCACTGGGATCTACAGCAAGGACATCGGAATGTGATTCGGACTGGATAAGTGTGGCCGAATAGTAACAAGGAGAGGGAAGGTAGTCAGAACTGAGGGGATTGTACTACCAGAAGGCAACATAGCAGATGTTGAGGACAGCTACA
>NW_018128071.1:47815-58260 GCF_001952655.1 Monopterus albus
GCTATGTTGGTTCTTTTATGTTATTTTATTGGTATTTTAATATTGTAGTTGTCACGTTTTTAGATGTTTTGAATTGTATCTTATGTTAAGCACTTTGTTGGCCTCGGCTGTGTTCAAGTGCTTTATACAGTGCCTTGCGAAAGTATTCGGCCCCCTTGAACTTTGCGACCTTTTGCCACATTTCAGGCTTCAAACATAAAGATATAAAACTGTAATTTTTTGTGAAGAATCAACAACAAGTGGGACACAATCATGAAGTGGAACGAAATTTATTGGATATTTCAAACTTTTTTAACAAATAAAAAACTGAATAATTGGGCGTGCAAAATTATTCAGCCCCTTTACTTTCAGTGCAGCAAACTCTCTCCAGAAGTTCAGTGAGGATCTCTGAATGATCCAATGTTGACCTAAATGACTAATGATGATAAATAGAATCCACCTGTGTGTAATCAAGTCTCCGTATAAATGCACCTGCACTGTGATAGTCTCAGAGGTCCGTTTAAAGCGCAGAGAGCATCATGAAGAACAAGGAACACACCAGGCAGGTCCGAGATACTGTTGTGGAGAAGTTTAAAGCCGGATTTGGATACAAAAAGATTTCCCAAGCTTTAAACATCCCAAGGAGCACTGTGCAAGCGATAATATTGAAATGGAAGGAGTATCAGACCACTGCAAATCTACCAAGACCTGGCCGTCCCTCTAAACTTTCAGCTCATACAAGGAGAAGACTGATCAGAGATGCAGCCAAGAGGCCCATGATCACTCTGGATGAACTGCAGAGATCTACAGCTGAGGTGGGAGACTCTGTCCATAGGACAACAATCAGTCGTATACTGCACAAATCTGGCCTTTATGGAAGAGTGGCAAGAAGCAAGCCATTTCTTAAAGATATCCATAAAAAGTGTTGTTTAAAGTTTGCCACAAGCCACCTGGGAGACACACCAAACATGTTGAAGAAGGTGCTCTGGTCAGATGAAACCAAAATCGAACTTTTTGGCAACACTGCAAAACGTTATGTTTGGCGTAAAAGCAGCACAGCTCATCACCCTGAACACACCATCCCCATTGTCAAACATGGTGGTGGCAGCATCATGGTTTGGGCCTGCTTTTCTTCAGCAGGGACAGGGAAGATGGTTAAACTTGATGGGAAGATGGATGGAGCCAAATACAGGACCATTCTGGATGGAAACCTGATGGAGTCTGCAAAAGACCTGAGACTGGGACGGAGATTTGTCTTCCACCAAGACACTGATCCAAAACATAAAGCAAAATCTACAATGGAATGGTTCACAAATAAACATATCTAGGTGTTAGAATGGCCAAGTCAAAGTCCAGACCTGAATCCAATCGAGAATCTGTGGGAAGAACTGAAAACTGCTGTTCACAAACGCTCTCCATCCAACCTCACTGAGCTCGAGCTGTTTTGCAAGGCGGAATGGGCAAAAATTTCAGTCTCTCGATGTGCAAAACTGATAGAGACATACCCCAAGCGACTTACAGCTGTAATCGCAGCAAAAGGTGGCACTACAAAGTATTAACTTAAGGGGGCTGAATAATTTTGCACGCCCAATTTTTCAGTTTTTTATTTGTTAAAAAGTTTGAAATATCCAATAAATTTCGTTCCACTTCATGATTGTGTCCCACTTGTTGTTGATTCTTCACAAAAAATTACAGTTTTATATCTTTGTTTGAAGCCTGAAATGTGGCAAAAGGTCGCAAAGTTCAAGGGGGCCGAATACTTTCGCAAGGCACTGTGTATATATATATACACTCAGGAAAAGTCTTAACAGGTTACTGGTGTTATTGACATCAGGTAAAATCAGACCAGTGATGATATGATTCTTCCATGCTGCACAGTCAGACCTGTGCACCACTGTCATTCACTACAGGTCAGTGGAAGTGTTACAGTTGGGGTGTGTCAGACTTGGTCATACCCCTCCAAAAACCCAGTTATAAACTACTTAATATACCATTATTACTTGCTAAAAAGCAGCCGTTAATAACCATGCAAGTAACAAATGACAAGCTGATAGAAGCTACCAGACAAATTAATGCTGTAATCTGACAGACAGACCTAAGCAGACTTAATCATTCCCATCATAATATAAAAAATCTGTTCTGTCTAACCCCCTCTGAAGTGTCTAGTAGGTGACCTTGGCAGGTGCCTCAGCTCAGTCCGGGCAGCTGTCCAGGTAGATTGATAAGCCTTTCTCTCTGTTGCCTGTTCAAGGGTTAGGGTTAGCTGTCACCACTGCCTGTATTACCCTTGTCGGTCTTGCACACATCAATATTAAGTAAATATCATATAATTAAACATAATGAACAAGGACCAACTTTCATCTTTTCAGCACTACATTATCTAGCACCGAGTTTTTAATAAAGATTAAAGTGTCTTTAGAGAGGAATTTTGATTAAATCTGCAGAAACACAGAACAAACATCTAGGATTTTTCTCCCCAGATTTGTGTGAATGATGACCTGGTGGCCAAGGGGTTTGCATATTACAGCAGCACCAAGTCCACTGATGGCAGCGGCCTGGGTGAGGTGGTCCGCTTTCCTGTTGTGCCCTCCAGCGGTCTACACCAGATTGTCTCCAAGACCTCAAACAAACCACCTTCTGGTAATTGTACAGATTATGTGTTCAGACCAGACTGTGTAAGTTTACACTACATTGGGTGTCTGTGTAAGTTGACACATCCACACGGTGTGTGTGTGTGTGTGTGTAGTCATAAATGTTTGGGCTGAGATGACAGAATTTGTCATGTTGACAGTTGCAGTAATAAAGTGATGCACTGAAAAATGTTCTGATTTTTGACTTTTGAAGTCCATTCTTCACATTAGAAAACACAGCCAACAAAACAGGCCCCAAGCTGTTCTGTTCAGCTGCCAGGTAATAGCAGATTTTATGGAGGTTTTAGTAACTTTTAAGCCTATAATCCCTAAAGTGATCAGAGAGCTGAGAAAACTATCTGCTGAATATCCTGATAGGATCAAAAGCCCTCAGTGGGCCTTGAGGAGGGGAGGCTGTTTTGTCGGCTGTGGTAGTTTTGATTTATTTAATTGCATTTCATGGCTCTTTGTTTTCCTCAGTGTGTATTGAATTTTATTTTATTTTTTTGTTTTTAATTTTCACAGGCCAGAGCTGCTGTATTGTCCCTTTTGATATGATAATAGTAACAAACAGTCCTGTAGCTTTCAGTTGTTGCTGTTACGACGTTCATTTTATTCTTTCCCATACACAGCAGCTGTTGTCAGTTTAGAATCATGTCAGTCATCTGTAAGACAGTCTGAGCTGGTGCTGGCTTTCAGTTCATTCTTTGTTTCTGATCTGGTTTAACCCTCAGTGAGAGTAAACAGTCTGGCTGCACCCAGGGCTGGTGATTTGCTAACAGCACCCTCTCCACCTCAGGTCAGCAGCTAAGTTCACCATGTTACTGCCACTACTGTAGTAAATCTCCATACATCCTGACATCCTGACCTCTGACCTCTCTATGACAGAGCCAAGAACATGAGCAGATGATCTCCAAGGCATATGGCAGGTCAGAGGTCACAGAACAGCCTCCAGGCAGCCAATCAAAGAACAGCTTAGGTGCTGCTGCAGAGAGGTGAGTACACATTGGGCTCATTTTGGCAGTTTACTTTTACGAGATTCAGAAACAGGTGAGCTGGAATCTACTGAACATTATGCAGATGATGCCGCAGTGACAATAAAATGACAGCCTGTCACACTGCTACCCCAGAGGTGGGTCAGTAGTAATACCACAGTTAAAAAAAAATAGGTGTCGTGTATAGAATTAATTCACAGGGAGAATCACTGCAGTGCCAATCATCATTTATTGAACAATATATTGTAATAATGGATTCAGAGGGCGAGACACAGGACCACCTTGATTTTTGGGTCTCTGCAGAGTTTGGAGTTTTTGTCTGTCTTCTGAAGTCCTCACATGCACCCACACGCTCTCTAAGTCTAAGTCTGTCTTATCAGCTCGGCAACTGACTATATAGCTATTTCCCAACTTCCTGCAATTTGTCAGTCTTGACGTCCATCGGGCCCCCACCCTTCTCACTTCTCTATTTTGGGAACCCCCTACAGCCTGTACTGAAAAACAGGAAGCCTGACCCAATGTTCCTGCAGAGGCCCTCACAAAAGAGCAGAGAGTTCATCTCTGACCATACTTCAGATTTAACCTAACTAACATTGGCCTATCAACTATGCTAATAAGTATTAACTATATTAAGTTTGCTTTTACCACTACATAGGCTACCCTGGTAACAGCAGAAGTCCTGAACTCAAAACCTTACACTTAAAATGAACAAAAAAATCTAAGTCTAGAATAGCTCATTTTAATTTCTGCTATGCTTTGTATTGTTAGGTAGCATAATGTATTAGTTGATTTTTATTTTAATATGAATCTGCAAAGTAAGCTAACTAACATAAGTTACTTGTGGGTTAATAAATGTAGGGAGTAAACAGTACAGTATTTGCCTCTGAGATGGAGAGTACAAGTATAAAGTAGCAGAACATTTAATTTGATAACATTAATTGTGCACAACAATTGCAGATAACGGATCATTTTAATAGAAGGAATTTATGGTGCCACCAAAGACACCTTTCATCATCTGAGGGCAGAGACAGGGCAGATGAGACAGTTTCTGTTGAGCACAACTTCACCTTGTGACATTGTCACCAAAGCATTTATCAGTAATACTGTTAGGGGAAAAATATGAACATTTACTGCATGTCCATTTAAGTGGTGCACCTAAAATTTGTGCTGGTGCTCCTTTCAGTAAGGAGCACCAGTGTTGCTAGTAGAAGAAGTTAGTGTGGAGCCCTGCCTGAAATGGTTGACATGGCCACTGTGCCTACAGGGAGTGAAAGTAGAGCGCTGCAGACAAGCTGCCCAGCGGTCGCACACGCTGCCCCACTGTCACACCTCAGCTCTTATAAAAAAGCTGCCGTTCTTTACCACAGGTATCGGTACTAATAAAATGGGGTATTGTTCTGTTTTTAACAGCAGGGTATTGTGACACCTTCCTAGTATTGGAGGACTGTACCACAGTGTATGTAGTTAACTGGCTTGTTTGCATGTTTCAGGGCCTCTTCAGAGGATCCAGACTTGTCTCCATCTGCAGCTCTGACCACAGACCTCAGTCTATTCAGGTGAGAGGTGGTCCAGTATCATACATGACCTCTCATCTGGCTGGCTGACACCAGCAGCATATTTTCTTACCTGACTAGTTGATACTAAGGGAGCATCTCCCCTCATACTCTCTTCCATAGGTCCCTGAAGTCTCTGAATTCCAGCACTGTCTACCAACAGGAGGCTCACAGTGTGAGTTTATTTACAGGGGGGTTCTCTTATGTTATTTTGATGAAATTACAATTCTGTATGATATTGATGTCTTCATGTTAATGTGGCATGGTTCACATGGTCATGAGAAACCTGGAAAGGTCATGAAATGTGAAAGCATTTCCAGGACTGAAAAATATAAATACAAAAATTTTGGAAGAGTCATGAAAATTAGATTTTATCTACAATTTCATGAATGGTTACGGTATTTTCTGTCTGTTACACCCTTTCTATGACAACTTGAGGTTGCAACTAATACATGAGCAATGTAAATTCGCACTGTACCAGGGACATGTAGATTTAATTATGTTTGGTTTCATATGCACAAGTATAGGGCATGACTTGAAAAAGACCAGGACCCGGGATGTGCAAAACGTAGACTGTGTAGCAAGACATTTGACATTTCAAACATGGGAGAACTAGCAATTAATGGCGATATGATCTTGGAGCACATATATGTACAAGTGGCCCAGATCTGATCTGAAAACATCTGATTTGTTCTGTTCACACCTCTGTGGAAACATCAGATCCGCATTACTTGGAGAGAAACGTCGGTGGGGATATGAACATAGCTTGTCTTGCATGTTATACACCTCATTCTCTCTGCCCTTGTTTTCTGTTTGGTTCCATGCTGCCCTATCCATTAAAGACAACGATGCCTAAAAATCTTTATAAAAGAAGACTTGATGCTATCATAGCAAGCAACTTTTCAGCCTTGTCATCTAGACCTAAAACCTAATTTGGTATGGGTTTTTTCCTCCCCCTCCAGGAACTGAATGACTGTCATCCTACAGAGATGACTTCAGTCTGCATCACCTGCACAAAACAGGATGAGTATGCTGCCCCACTTTGACAAATTCAGTTTATAGACTTTTCATTTAATTGACTGCCAGTAACTTATCTCTTTGTTATACTGGGATTATAGAAACAGTTGTTTTACAACAGTTGATTTTACTTGAGTTTGCAGGTGTATATTGCTTCAGCACAAATGCTTTGGTAAGTGTATGTAATTTATTTCCCAAGTATGATTTGTCACACAGATTAACCAGTGAGACGGTAATACCAGAAGAGGATGTATTGCTCTGTATGAGGTGAGGATGCTCGCATGTGACTGGTCAGCGTTTTCTGCTTCACAAGTCACTATAAGTTAATTCAGCCAATTGCTTGGTTCATTCAACTTAAAAGAAAAACAATCAGCCTCAGTAATTAGTCTTGAATTTATTTGTCCTTTCTACAGTGGAAAAAGTGGAGCTGCAAGCTTTGTTGAGAGCAGACAAGTTCACCTGCCAGATGCAGGTGACGAAACAAGGTACAGTAAACATGTCTGTGCAGATTCTCAGTCATCCAGGTCATAGTAAACTGAAAAAACTTAGAAAAAAATCAAGTGGACTAGATTTCTAGGTCGAAGACGTTTCACCTCTCATCCAAGAGGCTTCATCAGTTCTGACTGACTGGTGTTGAGCCGGAGATATTTATCCCCCTCGGTGATGTTTCAGTCCTTTCATGGCCAACAATGTCCCTTAATGACTGAGTCGTTGTAGCCCAGTATCGGTGAGAGTCGTTACCTGTCTTTGAATCCTCCTCTGTCGACAGTTACACAATTACAGTGTAATTTTCCCCACTGTGTGTCTGCTTGTCAGTAGCTCAGAGTCGGGCCCAACAGAGAAGACATGGAGGTGTATCGAGGACTGGGCCTGTGCACGGTGAGCTGTGTATGGGAGAGAAAAAATTCACGACCAGACATGTTGCGTGTTTCCTCTCAGGCTTTGTTCAGCAAAGTTTGTAATAGGATGGGAGTGTTGTTGCTTCCTAAATGGACAGAGTTTGACTGACTTGGTGTTGCACTGTGACGATCAAGTGTTCTCGTAAATTTTTAGTAGGTCGGGGTGTAAAAACAGACTTTTTGTTTTGTTTGTTTTTTTTTTTTTTGTTTGTTTGTTTTTTCAGTACTCGCTTTTCACTTCTGTCTTGTCACAGGCTTTTGGAGTGGTTGAACCCAGGGCGTCTGAATCCCAATCCTCATGCTGCAGATGATGTGGTAGGTTTTCTCAGCAACACCTTTTTATGTCGTTGAGGCTGAAATTAGTTTTTCATGTTGGCTGTCAGTACATAAATGTCTTGGAAAAAAATGGAAGATTGTTTAGTAGAGGTGATGAGTCATGACATGGTCTTGTGATCATTTTTGCCCCATTAATAGCTGTGTGGCATACTGTACACTGTGCACAGTAGAGTGCTTTATGTTTGTGGAGGTGGGGTTTATCTCGGGTAAGGTGGCCTGGTTTTGAAAATTGACCTAAACTCCAGGTGGTGTGGTCTTTCAAGGAAAAATGACAAGACAAGACTGAGATCTTGAACTTTCTCAGGTTGTTCCCAGTGATCCCAGGAGGAGGGGGATTCTGCTGCACACTGCTTTCCCAGTGGACCCCTGCACCAACCTGGATGATGCCCCCATCACAGATGATCTCCGCCGGGTAAACAATAAGGAGCTTGAATTTTGTTGGAGGCTCTTTAGATAAGTAAATCGGAACAAAGTAAATAAATAAGAGAAACTGATGGTAGGAGAATTTAAGCAGTGATGAGAGAAGTGCAACAAGTTGACGGAGTAAATTCACTTAGTAGCCTTTACCTGCAGGGTGAATTGAAAGTAATGTTTTCTGAAAATGTTTTTTTTGTTGAAAGGAATTTTTCAAAAACAGAAACAAAGTGCTGTACAAGAAGAAGAAACTAGTTCAGACTAGTGAATTCCTAAATCAGGTTGTACCATTAACTGTTTGTTCTGTTGCATCATCCAAACAGAGCAGTGTAAACAGGAAGTCTGATATGACCTTAGAAAGGTTTAAAGGGGAAAGTGTTGCATTTAACCTACTTGGCAAGCTTTTGCAAAGATTGGTGTCTTTGTGTATGCAGGCATGCATGGAGAAATGCATGTATAATGAGAGGTCATGTGTGGGGAAATAGTGTAAGTTAGCCTGCCAAACTGCCCTTACATTGTAGCTGAATTTAATCACAGCTACAGTTGTTCCTATTTGTAGTGATGTCAGTTGTTTAGTTCTGGTGACGGCAAATATTAGTTTGAGGTATAACTGAAGCCTGCATGCTAACTTTATTTTACACCATAATAAAAACACCATTTCCATCTGAGTGTCAAATTTCTTATCCACATTCTGTATTTCCTCCTCTGCTGATTGTAAGCAGGTCATATTGCATAGTTAAGATACATCTCCACAAGGATAAGTGTTGGATGTAACTGCTGCAACTGATTCATTACATTTGAAATTAATTTAGATGTAGGTAAACTGTTTATGATGTGTTGCTTTAATGTCAGCATCCCTAGCAAAACAGGCGAGGAATTTATTTTGTTGTGGACAGTGTGTCCAGAAAATGTTTTGCTCATCGTGAAGCCACTTCACCAGAGCTTCATACAGTGACCGGTGTGTTTCCAGGTGTTGCAGAGGAAGCAGTATAGCACTCTCTCACTAGCTGACCGGTACAGCTGGCCAGCTGTGGCTCGAGGAAGTAACACACTCATCGTTTCCCACAGCGCTGACCAGCCACTCAGCTACCTTGCCCCTCTTGTCACCCACATTCTTTATAACTCCATCTTCTGCTCCAACACCTACAACACAGGGGTGAGTTGGAGGGTTTTGGTGTAAGACCTGTTTTCAGAGGATAGTGTTCTTATTTATGGATTTGTGCTTTGTGTTGTATTTGTGTCAAGCCTATAGCGGTGCTACTCTGTCCAGGCTGGGAGAAGGCCCAGATGTTGTATGATCTTTTGGAGGAGATCAAGGTTACCCACGTCCTGCACCCTGTCATCGTGCTGCTGGGTGTTGGCAAAGATGAGGCCAAGTCTGTCAAGATCCCCAAAAATTGTGAGCAAGGCACAGTGTCAGACATCTCTGCCTCCTCGTAGTCAGCTAATGTTATCATTGGAGAATCTCCAGGTGCATTTGTTCTGCATCTGGTAATATCCTAGACTAGGACAGTCATAATTTTCTTTTTACCAGGCCTGCTATTAGTGACCACTCCCTTCAGCCTGGTCCTCCTGCTGTCCTGCCGTTGCTTCATGTTCATGCGTCTGTACCACGTGGTGTTGGACGAGGCCGACCAACTCTTGACTCATGCTGCGGACCAGGTCTGTTCTGTTCTGTTCCCCCAATTTTTTGGAAAATACTGTCTTTTAATGGTAATGCAAAAACAACTGCTACATCAGTTTTACAGAGTGCACTTAGCAGCTAAGAGTTTTAACAGTCCAGTATCTAGCTTGTTTATGTGATTTGGAATTAATGTTGATTTGGCTACAGGTGACGAAATCTTGCAGAAAACTACACAACTTGAAAAAAATACAAAAGTTGCTTTGTGATTTAGTTTTTGTCCAAACAGGAAAAAAATATGTGCATGTTAAATGCTGGGAGGAAGTTCAAAATTTAAAATGACTAAGGTCTGTCTCGATGTTAAAATTTTAGTTAGTCCCTTTTATTTATTTGTCAGAATGTCAATCGTCTTAATCAGCCAGGTGTGTCGGACACACGAGGAATTTGACTCTGGTGCAGCAGCTCTGTGTGTTTACACGGTGCTCTTCCGTAAGGCAACGAGTAGACAAGTAAACAAGAAAAGACAGAGAACAAAATGTTCATGAAAGTGATGGCACGGAGGAAGAAACTGGTCGTCTTGGCGTACAGTGACCTATAGCGCCATCCAGAGGGGAGGAGCTCAAACACTTTGCCTCCAGGGTGTGAGGGGTCTGCAGATATCTTCTCGGCCCTCCTCTTGACCCATGAGATGTACAGGTCCTCCATAGAGGGCAGTCTTTCACTGATGAGCTAGTTATTAATCTGGTTTGGTTACATGAGCCCTTTTTGCTTTTACAAACCTAGAGTTAAGTTTTTCTAAACTTCTTTTAAAACATGAATATTCTTATCTTAGATGGTGACCATCTTGCAGCACTTCCAAAAGGTGACCTTCAGTGAGATAAACGCTTCCTGTCCTAAGCAGCTTATTGCCGTGGCAAAGCGATGGGCTGGTGGCATGGAGGGGTTGGTAGGCACTTACATGCCATCCCCATTCATTCTCATAACCATACCTGAAGAAGCTG
>NW_018128071.1:58288-60833 GCF_001952655.1 Monopterus albus
CAGGTCAGTCATTATAGTTGACAAGTATATGTTTTTGCAAAGATTCTTTGCTATTTAAAGCAACAATATATCTTTTTTTTTACATTAAAATAACTTAAAGTCCCTGTGGCTGCTCGTATTGTTTATTTCCAGCCATTTAATGCTTAATCTTGGGAACCTCTAGATTAGCTTGGCACCCCTCATAACTCCAAATAGGCTAATTATTTCAGAACGATAAAACCAGAGAGCCTCTTCCTAAAACAAGAGGATAGTTCGTAAACACACACACCTGCTGTTGCCGGTGTTGTCGCAAGTGGACAGCACATTGAACTGCAACGGCATTAATTAATTTGAATGTCTCCTCCATAGATGGTTAAACGACGGTATATGTACCAATGAAAAGAGATTTGTAACACTCTAAACCAGGGGTCGGCAACCCGCAGCTCCGGAGCCGCATGTGGCTCTTCAGTCTCCTTGTTGTGGCTCCCCTCCGGGGGGAGTGCGCGAACCTGGAACATGCGAAACCCTTCTTGGAAAGCAAAGGCCTCAGCTATCCCAAACTGGGAGACCTTGATTGGCTGGAAAAGTTTTATTTCATGGTGGATATGACCAGTCACTTAAACACGCTGAATAAAAATCTCCATGGAAAGGGAAGCGTGGCCCTGCAGTTGCTGGAGGATGTTCTGGAATTTGAGCGCAAGATGACAGTGTTTGCCAGAGACGTACAAAGAGGTATGCTCTCTCTCTTCCCCTCCCTGAGAGAGTTCAAAGAAGAGATCACATACATTTTGATTATTTACACCTTGCAATTATGGCAATGCAAGCTGCATTTGGAGAAAGATTCAGTGAGTTCAGAAAGGAAAAAACACTGTGTCCTTCCCTGTCACACCGCTGGACATCGACCCATCCCTGTTGAACATATCCACATTCACAGAGATAAGTCAGCCCGATCTTGAAATTGAACTGGCCAAGATAGCGGATAAAGACTTATGGGTATCCAAGTTCAAAAGCCTGACAGCGGATCTCAAAGAAGTCGCCCATCAGAAGGCCAATCTGGCTAAACAGCACAAATGGAATGATATTGAAAACCTCCCCAAACCCGACAAACTTGTTTTTGAAACATGGAGTGCCATTCCCGACACATATATGAACATGAAAAAGTATGCATGTGGAGTCCTGTCCATCTTTGGCTCAACATACTTATGTGAGCAAGTTTTCTCGAGCATGAACTTCATAAAGACCAAATATTGCTCCTGCCTCACAAATGAGAGCCTACAGTCCTGTGTGAAGACCAAACTCACCCCGACACAGGTCAGAACAGCATCAGAAACAGAAGGCACATTAAACAGGTGAGAACACTAGCATTTAGTAGAATATTATTTTTCAGAAAAAAACATTTATTTCAGACCCAAAACTGAAGTGGTTTTTAGGGGTCGGCAACCCGCAGCTCCGGAGCCGCATGTGGCTCTTCAGTCTCCTTGTTGTGGCTCCCTTCGGGGAGACGTGCTGAAACACTTCGCTGCTTGTCTGGAACATGCGAAACCCTTCTTGGAAAGCAAAGGCCTCAGCTATCCCAAACTGGGAGACCTTGATTGGCTGGAAAAGTTTTATTTCATGGTGGATATGACAAGTCACTTAAACACGCTGAATAGCTTCAGAGTAGGCCTACGCATGCACATTGCACTTCGGTTTGTTGTATTCTGTTGTAACAGGTAAAATTAAAAAAGATTAAATATTTTTAAAAGTTTATAAGCTGTGTTATGTTTTGCGGCTCCAGGCTATTTTTCTTTAGTGGAAGAGGGGGCAAAATGGCTCTTTTAATAGTAAAGGTTGCCGACCCCTGCTCTAAACAAAGCGGGTAACTGAGAAACAGTAACTTCTCCAGCCTTACAACAATTCTCTCTAATGTTACAGAAACAAGGCAATAACTTTTTTTTTAATATATAAACTAACCATTAAGTCCCACTGAGTAGTGGAAACATTTGATCTGCAAAATCTTATGGCAGAAGAAATGAAAATGACTGTTCTGTACACACTGCTGTACTGACCAGTTTGAATTCTAATTTCACTCTAGTCTATAACTAAATAGTTGTAGAGAGTAAAGTGAAAATAGAAATACAGTTTAATACACAGTAAATTTAACAGCTAGTCCAAGTGAGGATATGTGGTTCTTTTTCTTGCTGTCATTTACAGAAAAGCTTGTTGTCAGTGAATAATACAGAAAGGGGGGAAATCGCATATTAATTTGCAATTGCAATACTTCTCTCAATAGTTACAGTGGGGCGAAATAAGTATTTGATACACTGACAATTTTTCAAGTTTTCCCATTTATAAAGAACTGACAGATCTGTAATTTTCATCGTAGGTACACCTCAACTGTGAGAGACAGAATCTACAAAAAAAATTCCAGAAAATCACATTGTTAGATTTTTAAATAATTTATTTCCATTTTATTGCCTGAAATAAGTATTTGATACAATAGAAAAATAGAAATTAATACTTGGTACTGACACCTGTTTACAATTCCAGAGCTACGACGTATCCTGTCGTTCTTGAACGGGTCTGC
>NW_018128071.1:61353-70404 GCF_001952655.1 Monopterus albus
TATTTTGGTCTCATCTGACCACATGACCTTCTCCCATGCCTCCTCTGGATCATCCAGATGGTCTTTGGCAAACTTCAGATGGGCCTGGACATGTGCTGGCTTGAGCAGAGGGACTTTGTGTGCGCTGCAGGATTTTAAGCCATGACGGTGTAGTGTGTTACTAATGGAAACCGTTGAGACTGCGGTACCAGCTCTCTTCAGGTCATTGACCAGGTCCTCCCGTGTAGTTCTAGGCTGATCCCTCACCTTTCTCAGGATCATTGATACTCCACAAGGCGAGAGCTTGCATGGAGCCCCAGTCCAAGGGAGATTGACAGTCATCTTGAATTTCTTCCATTTTCTAATAATTGCGCCTACGCTTGTTGCCTTCTCACCAAGCTGTTTGCCTATTGTCCTGTAGCCCATTCCAGCCTTGTGCAGGTCTACAATTTTGTCCCTAGTGTCCTTAGACAGCTCTTTGGTCTTGCCCATAGTGGAGAAGTTGGAGTCTGAGTGTGTGGACAGGTGTCTTTTATACAGGTAGCGAGTTCAAACAGAGGCAATGAGTGGAGGATAGGAGGGCTTCTTAAAGACAAACTAACAGGTCTGTGAGAGCCAGAATTCTTGCTGGTTGGTAGGTGATCAAATACTTATTTCATGCAATAAAATGAAAATAAATTATTTAAAAATCTAACAATGTGATTTTCTGGAATTTTTTTTGTAGATTCTGTCTCTAACAGTTGAGGTGTACCTGCAATGAAAATTACAGATCTGTCCATTCTCTCTAAGTGGGAAAACTTGAAAAATCATCAGTGTATCAAATACTTATTTTCCCCACTGTACAATTAGATTGTATTCCCAAATACACTACACCGTAAAGTTGCAGTTACATATTGAAGCAAAGCCTGAGATTGTCAGTGAATTTTTTTTCTTTTTTTTTCTCATAACTGTTTTTCTTCCTACAGGTTAGCCTCCTGACCCTAGAGAGCAGCAAGATCTCTGTAATGCTGGGTGCACTGGAGTTCAACCCAGACATCAGCCAGAAGACTCTGATTGTAGCCAGCTCTGCTCAGGAGGTTGAAGATGTGTTCAAGGTAAAACAGTTCAATGCTGTAAATCTTCAGTTTAGTCCACCAACACATTGGTAAGCCTTTGTCTTTTCATGGAGAAATCTTAACTCTTCACACTTCTAACGCTAACACTTCTTAGCCCTTTCTCTGAATATTGTATTGCAGTACAGTAGGAAAAGACAGTTGGGTTTCCTTCACCAGAAGAACAGATGTCACAAGCTTGTATAGAAAACCAAAAGACAAAGTAACCTTCTGCTATTGGCTAACAATTTCCATAATGTAAGAAAGCTAATGAATATTAAATATCTTTGACCTGGGCAGCACAGTGGTGCAGTGGTTAGCACCGTTGCGAGAAGGTTCTGGGTTCGGGCCCCACCCGGGACCTTTCTGTGTGGAGTTTGCATGTTCAGGGTGTACCCCGCCTTCGCCCGATTGCCGGCCAAAATTGGCTTATTAAATTTGGGTTATTCTATCAAACAAACCGACTTAGTAAACCAAGGCCGATTTTCTTTATATAAGAATTTTAATACTTGCAGCAAGGAAGCATTCAATACATACAGTTCAGTTGCATGAAAACAATGCTCTGAGAGGCGGTCTCAGCTGAGCCTTTTTATACAGTCAAGTTGGTACTGTGTCGGCTCCTGCTAATTTCAGGAATTAAGGAACTATGTGGACCAGCTCAAGTACGAATACATCATCTGCTCTAAACCAAAACACCTGCACGTACAAATGTATAACATCTTCTTGAGCATTCGAACAAGCCATAACAAGCATTGTTTAAAAGTGGCTCCATTTGGGGCAGATGTCAGTTGCACTGGGAGCTGGTTCCAGCTGTGGGCAGCATCATGGCTAAAGGCACTTTCACCTTGTTCAGCTGGCACTCTGGGCACCACCAGCCTGTACTCAGCAAACATGTCTCTGATGTGTTTTGGGCCCAGACTATTGAGAGACTTGTAGACAGTGAAGAGGGCCTTACACTGAATTATGTATTTAGGTGGAGGCCAGTGCACAGATTTAAGGACTGGATTGATGTGTTTTCTCTTCCTGGTGATTGTCAATGTTCCGGCAGCAGCATTTTGAATGAGTTGTTGTCTGATGGTCGTACTGGGGTGGCCAGTCAGTGCAATACAGCAGACTGCCCTACTAGATACATAAGCTGAGCTTTTCTAAATCCTGCTTAGACAGAATTTTCTCACTGTGGCTGTTTTTAAGATGCCATAATGATTTTGTTACAACTTTGATGTGGCCATTAAAATTTAGATCTTCATTAATAGTTACACCAAGATTCCTGACAACACATGTTATAGTGTCCTGGACTTAAGGTAGACTTCTTTCTTTATTTCCAAAAATAATTATCTATATCAGTGGTCCCCAACCCCCGGGCCGCGGACCGGTACCGGTCCGTGGATCAATTGGTACCGGGCCGCACAAGAAATCATTAATTATTTCCGTTTTATTTATTATCTGAGTATGAACGATCTTTTATTTTGAAAAATGACCGTATTCTCTCGGTTACATCTCGGTCACTTGAGCGCCAAAACTGGCTTACTTGTGGACATATTCAGCCTGCTCAATGAACTCAATCTGTCACTTCAGGGGAAAATGACAACTGTCTTCAAGTTGGCAGATAAAGTAGAGAGCCA
Organism: Monopterus albus; assembly: GCF_001952655.1. Classification (NCBI taxonomy): domain Eukaryota; kingdom Metazoa; phylum Chordata; class Actinopteri; order Synbranchiformes; family Synbranchidae; genus Monopterus; species Monopterus albus. The sequence goes on from NW_018128071.1 coordinate 64,046, forward strand.
CTACGGGGGACAGAGAGAGAGAGAAGGAGACACTATATTGTAGTCAACTTTTTGACAGATAAAACTGTTTTGTGTTGAATTTACAGTGTAAAATCTGGTTTGTTGATAGACACTTGTGGTGTGCGCTCTCCCTGGCTATCTGTGGCATTTCATGGTGTTAAATATTCTGTTAAGCTTTGGCTGCTACCTGGCAGACAATTCTCTCCTATCCCCGAATTAATAGGACTGCCCTACCTCAGTGTATAACCTTTTTGGTGTGCCACCCAAATATTTTCTGCAGGAAGGAATTTTTTTGGGAGTTGACTAGTATCTTTTATAATCTTCAGGTTATGAAGTCAAAATCAACATTCTGCCTCAGGACCCATGAGGGCTTAACACACCAGTTTGACAATGTCATCCAGCAGTGGAGGAAAGATATCGGCCCTCGCAGTCATGTCGTTCTGGGTAATCTGAATTTTCTAGGAAACTGCTAACTGGAAAAGCATTAACAGAAAAGACATTGGAGCCTTTCAGCAAATTTCCTCCCTGAACATTAACAGTGCTGCCGTTCCTTTGGTTTTTGTTGTTTGTCCTTTGAACTATAGTGACCACCACCGGCTGTCTGGAGTGTCTTGGGATCACAGATGCATCTTGTGTCATCCATTACAGTTTCCCCACTTCTCGGAAACTGTTTGGCAACCGGCTGTTGTGTATGGCTGACAACTTCAGAAACCTCGCAGACAGAGTAAGAATAGGCAAGCCATTACTCTTGGGATAAAATATTTTGTATATATAATTACATTTATATACTGTAGCCACAGTTTCAGTATGCCTTGGATGATGATTTTTTTTTCTGATTTCTCTATCTTGGATTTCTCCCAGGATCAAACAGAGAGCCACCGTTCTCTGGCCAGATCAGTGCTGCTGATCTCTGAGAGGAACATCAGCCATATTGTTGGTGTTGTGCGTTACATGGGACGAACCAACACCCTGTTGCCTCCTGTGCTGCTGTCCTTCACCCAGGGCATTCTTGTCACCCGAGAGTACGAGAAGACCAACAGGCCTCTGTGCAGCTACCTGAAGTCCTTTGGAGTCTGCAGGTCTGTTATTGTACTTCTTCAAATAATGAAGATATTTATGGTGGGTGCAGCTCAACTCGCCCCTCCCAGCCTGTGAGGGGGTGGTCCTGTGAAAAGTATATCTACATAACCCTAACCCAAGCTACATAAAGGGAATAAAATTACAAACCTCCCACCCCAAACTGGTGTCACACCAAGACTTACTTCAAGATTGGCAGGTCTGGAATTACTGGGGGGAAAAAACCCAAACTATAAAACTTCAGTTACTAATTTGTACACCAGCATTGTGGTTTTTTTTGTTGTTGTTTTTGTTTTTTTTTTGACCATGATGTGCTTTATCCTCTGCAGAGACAGCAGTATGTGTCCCGACCGTCACAGGCTCATTTCCCAGCTGGATCAATCTGAGCTCCCTGCCTCTGGAGTTATACAGGTGAGGGCGTTCACATCTTTTTCAGCTGTGAGCTTTTGGTTCTAAATAGCCATCAGAGAGCTGTGCCTAGAGACCACTGTTTCACAGACCTTGCTCAGTAATGAAGATTGTCAACTAAAAAAAAAGTCGATTCATTGGACAAAAAAAACAAAGATTAGCTTGCGTCTTGCTCTGCTCATGCTGGTTCTGAGTTTATAATAATCACATTTGATCTCACATCAGTGTTTTTCTAGCCCTTCTAGAGATGTGAAGGCCCAAAAAGTATTGATTTATACTACAAAGTGTTTTAATAAATTAACCATAATTACCATCTGATTGTACAACATAATCCACAAGTACAGTGTGGTAAATATTGACCTCTGCTGTGTCTCAGGTTGTGCCTCTATATGTGAAGACAGCATCACTGTTGTACGGTCATATCATCGGCAAAGATGATGGTGGGTTTCACATCATGACATCGGAAATGGCATCTTACTACGCCGACAGGAAACCAGGAGCCAAAGAGATGCTGGTGGGAGGCCTATATGCTGTGGAGGAGGATGACGTCTTCCACAGGTCTGGCATTATTATACAACCTCTAGGTAGTCACACTGGACAGGGCTCCAGACTGCAATCATTTAGTTGCTTTTTGTGATTTATTTTTTAGCAACAGTGTGGCTAAATTTTATAGCTAGGTGCACCAGTACAACTTGCAAATATACCCGTTTTTTTACTTATTTATTTATTTATTTATTTAATCATTGTCATATATATTGAAACCCCAGGCAGGAGCGCAAATTGGTGTGTGTTTGCAGCTATCGTGAAGCTATGATGTTCACAACATGATTCTGTGCAGGATGTTATCTATCCCGAGTCCAGTTCACAAGCAGGCTACTCGCACTCTTAATGATGATGATCACTTTATTTTGGCCTAGTATGTACACAAATTAGGAATTTGTCTCCGGTACAGAACCAAGTCAGCCATCTGCGGCGTCAACTCGTGTACACACACACACACACACACACAAACAAACAGCAATGGCGGCGCTGTCCCTGCAGGGTGCTGCTCTGGCCATTGGGGGCACCTGGGGTTCAGTGTCTTGCCCCAGGACATTTCGACATGTGGACTGCAGGCACCGCGAATTGAACCTCCAACCTCTTAGCTGGGAGACGACCTGAGCCCTAGCCACCCTCTTAGCCCTTTAGTGACAATGAAATGAACTTTGATAATTATTATTATTTTGTTTTGTTCCAAAAGAAAATTCAGACCCTTCAGTGCCACTATAGGAGCCAGCAGGTGAGCATGGGGACAGAGATGGGGGTCAGAGAGACAGTGACCATCAAGCAGTACTTCTAATTGTGACTTTGTCTTTTAAAATAAATTAGCACATTATTTCTGTAAATTCTGTTAGCAAGTCATTTATCATTAATGACAGATCCTGCCCTGCTGGATCAAATTTTCAGGCTAAAACACTTATTTTAGCACTTGAACTTATCGTACTTTTGGCATCATTATGGGTATATCGCGATTCATTTCTTAAGTAAATGTATGCATTGTCACTGTGCTTCTCGACAGGGTGAAGATTCTCCCTGTTCCCGACAGACATGACGGTCTGTTTTTCAGGGTTCAGTTTATTGACGTGGGAAAGGAGCAGGTGCTGAAGTCCTGCCAGATCCTCGAGCTGCCAGAGCAGTTCCACTCACTGCCCAGCCAGGCTGTGGAAATGATCATCTGCCACGTCAAACCGGTCAATGCTGAGAAGAACTGGCACCCCAAGGTCCCTCCTTCAGTTCACTTTGCTTTCACATTTCCACTGTCAGTTTACTTCCATTTAAGCATTTATCTCAAGTACAAATAGGTCTGCAGATATGAAAATAAACTCCAGAATGAAACAATTCAGGTAGAAGCTACAAATGAGTGGACTCCACAGAGCACAACTGAGCTGCAAGGACAGAGAGGAGAGCAGCATGGGCTGGCCCGGTGGCACCTGTTAGCTAGTTGGACCACAGCAGCATGGCAGTCCTCTGCTGTGAGGCTGTAGGGGTCACACATGTTGGCACAGCTTAAAAAGAATGTCTGTGGTGGCCATGTCACCCGACGATTTTTATCCTGCAGGTGACCAGAACCATCGGGCAGAAGATCAGAGGTCTGGTGCACCAAGCCACGGCAGTTCTTAGTCTGGGAAACACAGTTTTTGTTGATCCCATGGTATGTTTTCACCTATCTGCCATCCTACAGTTACTGTGTTATGAGGCAATACCAGGTTTACAGGGTTTTCTCGTTGGGCTGTCCACTGTTAGGTTCTCCAATCAAAAAGTAGCAGCAAAATTAAACAAATTCAGTCTGTTATAAACATTAGGGTGAACTCTGGACTGTTTGACTACTGTGGGCACCAGTAAAGTTGGTTATTTCCTGTTTTTTGGAGGTCCGGGTTAGGCAAGTCCCAGGTTTGAAAACCGTTATTAATGAATACAACATCCAGTCTGAGATCCTCAAGACTGGGATGGCAGTCCCCAACCCAGACCATGTGGCTTTGCTCAGAGCGCTGTGGCAGGAGGAGCCCAGCAGCGGTACTGAGGCTGTTCACATTTTTGGGTGAGGTGACGATTCAGCTGATCTATTATTATTATTATTACGCTGCTGCTTCTTCTTCTTCGTCTTCGTCTTCTTCGTCTTGCTGTTCCCGTTAGGGGTCACCACAGCGAATCATCTGTTTCTACCTAACTCTATCCTCGGCATCCTCTATTCTCACCCCAATTAACTTCATGTCCTCTTGCCTGGCAGGTCCATCTCCAACATCCTTCTACCAATATAACCACTATCCCTCCTCTGCACATGTCCAAACCATCTCAATCTGGCCTCTCTGACCTTGTCCCCAAAACAGCCGACCTGAGCTGTCCCTCTGATGTGCTCATTCCTAATCCTGTCCATCCTGGTCACTCCTAAAGAGAACCTCAACTGGGACAGGGAATTGCAAAAGCAGGTGTAAAATTTGCAGCCCTGCTATCACTATGGTGCATGTTAATCATCTGATATCTTGTTGGAGTTAAGAACATGTCTGAGGAAGGAGAGGGGGTTTGTAAATTGCTTGCTCACCAGAGGAGAATATGAAGGTTTCAGGTCAAACTGTGCTTCAGTTACTGAACAAAATACAAGATGATTTAACTGGCAGAAGACTGCAATTGCTGTTCCAAAGTATGTTTGTTGATTTATTCAGCCATATTAAAGTTCAGTTACTGTAAACTTTCTTCCACACTTCTTCTCGATCCACACTTGCACAATAGCCTACAAGCACCAGATCTTAAGTGGAGGTGTATTCAAATTAACACAGCTCTGGCTGTGTGGTCATTTATCTCACAGGTGCTGGTAAATATGCCACTAAAGTGAAAAACTGCAGCATCGCAATAATTTGCACATCTGATGTTAATTTGCAACAGGTTTAGTTAATATTCCCCAAGACCTTCTCTTTTTGGCTGCTCTGTTTTTGATCAGTGCCTTCCATCATTTTATCATTTCTATCTGCTCTGCTTCACTTTTTGCTCATTTTAGCCTCTTTTATCTTGACTGTATTCATTTGTTTTCCATTTCTTACCCCATACTTTAATTCCAATGTCTCTTGTTTTTTTTTTTTAAATCTCCTCCCTCAGCTCCTGAGCAGACCCGATGCCTTTCTGTGCGGAGTTTCCATGTTCTCCCTGTGCCTGCGTGGGTTCTCTCCAGGTACACCAGCTTCCTCCCACAGTCAAAAGACATGCAGCTTAGGTTGATTAGCAACTCTGAATGTTAGGAGTATGCATATGCGTGGTGTATCACAGTAAAATTACATTATCAAGTGAATAAAGAACTAGCTCATATCAGAGTGCTGCCTCTCTTTTACATACTGTACACACACACACACACACACACACACGGATAGATACTATTCTTATTTTCTCCAAAAAACAACCATGCACTCTGGCTAATGTGATTGTCAGACCCCCTCTCTCTGTTTCTCCTCTTTCTTTCACTTGTATCTGATGGTGTCTTTATTATCAACAGGGAAGAAATATTTTTCATTATTATTACCACCATGAGAAAAGGAGACAGGGTTTAAGAGATAAACTGTAAAAATAAAATAGAAGAAAGGGGGCAGGTTGAGTGAGACCAGCAGTACAAATTTATGATTTTGTGAAAAAAATTTGAGAAAACTGTCATTAATTACAGTAATGAGACATCTTATGAGGTCAATGGTCAGCAGGTGCTTTCAGACCAAACTTAGTTCTGGGGACTACCACACTACCAGGGTAGCTCCCTTAAGAACTACATACTCATATGTAAACAGAGTAGCTACCCTGGAGTAGGATCAAAACAGTGTTCTAAGAAGTGCTATCACTCTCAGATCCTGCAGTGTGTTTACACAAAAAGGGGTACTTTGTCCATTACTTTTATGAACTATGAAAACGTTCTTCTGGTCCAAAGACATTTAATGGAGTGGTATGAGTGCCTACCTGGACCTGAAATTAGCCAGCTGAATTTTTTTTTTTTTTTATTTGATTTGATTTATTCTGTCAAGCATGTAAAGACAGTTATGTCAACACATAATTTTACACATATCCAGCAAATGCTAATCCAATATCAATTTGCTTATTATACCTAATACATGCTTGAATGGAGTAGGAAGAAGTCAGACTTATCCAGTCCTACCCCATGACATCATCTTACCATCATTGGTTTGCAAGCAGTATCTCTACATAAATAATTATCTTTTACACCACACAAGTAATATACTAAAGAATTATTACAAAGTGTTAACATTCATACACCACACCCACAATGTTCCATCTGGTTAATCATTAAGCCTGTTCTTGCATATATCTTGATTGACACATACCTTTATATTTATGTTTAAACT
>NW_018128071.1:79826-86958 GCF_001952655.1 Monopterus albus
AAAAAAAAAAAAAAAAATCAACTGGACTTGGTTTTAGGTAGAAGACGTTTCACCTCTCATCCAAGAGGCTTCATCAGTTCTGTCCAACTGGTGGTGAGCCGGAGGTATTTATCACCCTGGGTGTTCCAGTCCTTTGGTGGCCCACAATGTCCTCTAACAACTCAATCATTAGGGTCCGGTTTTGGTGAGCGTCGTTACCTGTCTTTGAACCCTCACCTGTGGACCGACGCCTGTTGTCCTGGTGGGCATGTTTGGGCAGAGATCTCAAAACAGAGTTGTAGATGGGTGAAAAGTTGTGTCTTAGTCCACCACCCTCATTTAGTGAGGGGTGTTCTATTTGGACAAAAATGAACATGAAACATCTTCTACCTACCAGTTGATTTTTTCTACGTTTTTTCAGCTTACCATGACCTGGATGACTAAGAATCTGTACAGACATGTTGCTACTCACTTTGGGAAGGTACTTAGGAAGTGCTTTGTTAGGATGATAAGGCTCTACGAGGTCTTTATGATACAATGGAGCCTTGTTATTAAGGGCTTTGTATGTTAGGAGAAGGATTTTAAATTCTATTCTGAATTTTACAGGGAGCCAGTGGAGAGAAGCTAATATGGGAGAGATATGATCTCTCTTGCTCGTTCCTGTCAGTCCTCTGGCTGCAGCATTTTGGATTAACTGGAGGCTTTTTAGGGAATTATTGGGATATACTTATAGTAAAGAGTTACAGTAGTCCAGCCTGGAAGTAACAAATGCATGGACCAGTTTTTCAGCATCACTTTGAGACAGGATGCTCCTGATTTTTGCAATATTGCGCAGGTGGAAGAAGGCAGATCTAGAGACTTGGTTTATGTGTGATTTAAAGGACATATTCTGATCAAAGATGACTCCAAGGTTCCTCACAGTAGTACTGGAGGTGAGAGCTATGTCATCTAACGTAACTATATGATTAGACAGCAGATTTCTAAGGTTTTCAGGCCCAAGCACAATAACTTCGGTTTTGTCAGAGTTTAGAAGTAAGAAGTTGCAGGTCATCTAGGCCTTTATGTCTTTAAGACATGCTTGAAGTTTGACCAGCTGATCTGATTCATTTGACTGCATAGATAAATATAACTGAGTATCATCTGCATAGCAATGGAAATTTATGTTGTGCTTCCTGATAATATTGCCTAAAGGGAGCATGTATAAAGTGAAGAGAATTGGACCTAACACAGAGCCCTGTGGAACACCATGACTAACTTCAGTTTGTGTGGAAGATTCATCATTAACATGAACAAATTGAAATCTTTCTGATAAATAAGATTTGAACCAACTTAGTGCAGTTCCTTTAATCCCAATAACATGTTCAAGTCTCGGCAGCAAGATGCTGTGATCAGTGGTGTCAAAAGCAGCACTGAGATCTAAGAGGACAAGTATGGAGACAAATCCTTTATCTGAGGCTAGGAGAAGGTCATTGGTGTCACAGATGTTTCTAAAGCAAAGTTTAAGGCATATATGAGGAAAACAAAATTTTCCATTACACAGCCCTGCTGCTGCCACAGATGACGTATTATTTTCTTAATGTTGTCAGAGCATTTAATGTATTCATTGCCAATGGGATGAAAAGAGAAGTTGGGAAATGTAACAAAAAATGCTTCTGAAATTAATTGCCAAAACTACCTTTAAGGAAATCTTGGACATAGAGGCTCTGTCATTGTTCTGTCCCGCCTGTTTCTCGTGCTTTTATTTTGACATTACTTCCTGTTTTTGTTTCACCTCAGTTTCTGACTTTTTACTTTAATCAGTAATCTGGCTCTCAGCTGGTTCTGGGTAGTGCAGTGGCAGGTTGGGCAATCGTTTGTTCCTATTTTTCCTTTTTGCCATGATTCAAGCTTTTCACAAGGAAAGAATTAACTAATAGAAAAATTATAACTCATCAAGAAAATCTCATTCTCTTTTGGTTCAATTTTGACGAGAATGTAGGATATTTTCAGATACACCATGTTCCCCTTGGTTAAATCTTCTGCAACTCAGGAAACCATAACAACATGGAAATGTCTAAAATGGTTTTCTTTTCAAGCCATCTTTCCCACCAGGCTGGGTGTATTGTGGCATTCTGTTAAAATTCTTCATTTCTTATTCAATAATGTGTTTATGTTTATGTAGTTACATATCACCTTAAGTTTGCATTGAATCACTGGTCAGTATTTTCTGTGTAAATCAACTAGGGTACTGTTTAACATCAAAGGGAGACTGGTTCACTAAAACACTGAATCACATTAGATTTACAGCTTTAGCAAAGAGGGTCCACAGTTAAGTTATATTACTACCTGGCTGTAGAGGCCAGGGAATTTGGGGTCACTGGGACACTAGGGGTAATAAACAAGAGATTAGATCTAAAAGCCAACAAGAGGAAGACAACTTCAAAAGACAGGGCAATATACAGACACACACAGGCAGAGAAGTTTTATTGTTAAAAGGGGGGTTAGTGCCAAAAGTTTCTTGGAAACAAAGAAAGACATAGGTGTCTATGTAAGAATTAAGACAGGGCAAGTATTCCTCCCTTTTAGGGTGTTGTTTACAACCATTGGATCAGAGGAGAAGGATGGACGGACTGAAGGACCAATCTTGGGAGAATTAAGTTTAAACCACAATTCCTCCCCAACAGTTTTTGGACCAATCAGAGAGCAACATTCTTTCATATAAATGTTGTGTACTACTAAGTTGAATTTAGTCTTTTCTGTTTATCCTAAACAGATGGGATCCATGTGCACATGCTTATTTTGATACGTTAATGCATAATAAATGTCATATAGAGAAATATATCTTTTTATTAGTCTTCTCTTTTCAAAAGAATGGACCTTTTTTTTCTCACAGCCCTCACAAGCTGAACGCCTGCCGGATAGTGCCCTCAGAAAAGGGTCTCTCTCTCCACATCGACATCCCTTTCCACCTCTCAGGCCGAGCCTGTTTGGGAGGACCCCTAGAGGGACTCCTCTTCACGGACTGCCTCCTGCAGTCCTCGGTCTCCTGGAAGTCAGACGATCATCCGGATAGAGCCTCCGGCCGCAGCCGTGAAAGGGCTCTCTGTTCCTCTTTTTGCCTGGGTTTTTATAGGGTTCTGGTCAGTAGTCTTTGTCCTCTCATCCAACCAGATGCTGCAGTTTGCAGTTAATACCTTATTAGACGTGCAAAATCATATTGTTCTAAAGTATGGATATTTTTTACAGTCACAGCTCAAGTCTACTGCCCGTAACCGGCCTCCACCCCACTGTGATCCAGCCTTGGATTCTACTTCTCTTTTCTTAGAAACTAAACCATCTCAATAGGTAACAAAAATACAAGAAACTCACATCTGACTGAAGTATCAAAATTCCATCATTGCTTTTAACAGAACAATCAGAATTACACATTGATTTCACACAAAACGCCTTAAAATCAAAACATAAATTTTTATATTTTAAATACTTTACTTGACTAAACGTTGATTATCATTGATTAGACATTGATCAAACAATCATCAGTCAAATCTTTACTTTTGTGGATGGAACATTCATTTTTGTTACTTCCTCAGTATGCTGTGTGTCTCTTCTCTGTGTGGCATGCACACATGAACTTTTGCAGGTCCTCCTTTTCACGGATGTGTGTCTACTTCCTCTTTTCTGTAATTCTTGCATTTTTCACCCTGTGAGATGTAAATCACTTTTCCCCATTCTTTTAATACAATCATTTCACATTTTATTCTTACATATTCTGATTACTTCAACAAACACATACATAAATCATCTTATGATTATCTTTACTTATTAAAAGCTTATCTTTCTAAGCATTCTGCCATAACATTTTAATAATAATTCCTTTGTCTTCTCCAACCACCCCTGGAACTTCCTCTTTCTCCTCTGCCTTCTCTGTATCTTGGTACTCTTTGAGGCCTGTTTTTACAGCCTTGCTGACACTTCTTATTGCTTTCTTTCAACAATGGCTTTCTTCTGGCCACTCTTCCATAAAAGCCAGATTAGTACAGTACATGACTAATAGTTGTCCTGTGAACAGATTGTCCCACCTGAGTTGAGAGCTGGTATGGCTCTGTGTTGTGAGGACCAGTTTGAGCGTTACACCTTGGGAGTGAAAACACTGTGGTAAAGTGGGGACATTTTGGCCAGTCTTCACTTTCCTACACACCTTTGGGTTGAGTCTGTTTTAGGGCTAAGGCTAGGATTTAGGGTCAGGGTCGGGCATTAAGTTGTCGCTTTGCAGAAAACCACTTTGTGTTAGGTAATGTGTAAGGGTATAGCCTTCCTACATTGAACTTCATGCTACTTGGAGGACAAATTGGAGGAACAGATCAACTCACTTCTAGGGAAATATCGATAAAATAAAGACTTTAAAAAAAAGAAATTAGTTTAAGTTGTTGCCAGGCAATGCATGATGTCAGTGGCTTTGATGTGTGCACATTCCATAATGTGATGACAACATAACTGCAGGGAGGTGAAGACAGCCAGAGAGTACTCAGGACTGAAGCAGTAGGACACACAAGTTGGACTGGAGAGGACTAGGTGATCATTTAGGAAAAAGCAATGACTCTCTGAAAGTGCTGCAGGATTTTCATATAAGGAACAGAGGAGCATCCGCAGAGGAAACAGTAAGGTTCAAGTCACTTGTAAAGTCTCCAGTAAAGTCAAGTATTAGTTCATACTGGTGTTCAGTTTAGTAGCTCATTTCTTGGGATTTTGTTTAGCTGATATGTTTGTTTCACATGTTGATTTTGGAACTCACTACCTATCAGTGTCATTTATTTCAAAGGAAACACCTTCACAAGTGGCATTACCCAGTTGACTTGGGAAGCCAAATGGATGTTAGCTAAAGTGTATTTAGATTTCACTGACTAGAAGCTAAATCAATTTCATGTGCCAAAATGATATGGGTTATGGCTGCATTAAGGGAAAAAATGAGGGGTGGAAGTGTTTTTTAAATTTGGTGGAGATCATTGTGAAAGTTTGACTTTATTCACAACATGCACATGAGAGAAACTCTTCCTCCTCTCATTTTTTTTGCATGAAGCTACAGTAAGCAATAGCAGCAAATATTTTTTAGTAGAAACATCTCCCCAAACCGATCTTAATGGGGAGAGTTGCTGTTGAGGGTTCGTTCAGATGTAGCTACACTTGACCTTGTTTTAGAACATTTCAGATGTGTTTTCCAACAGTGTGTGTCCTGTATATGATAGAAGAGCTCGAGTGGCTAAATGCTCTGTGTGATGTATCCATGCAAAATGGCTTGACAAAAAACTTTTCTGTGCACATGCAGGGCCCGCTCTTGTTTCTCTGCCTATGTCCACAAATAGTGCTGGTGCAAAAAGTGTCGCGTCCATCCGTCCTGTGGCAGTCTGTGCTGTGTTTACTCTAGACATGTAGTAGGGCAGTCAGCTTGGTGAGATAACAAGGCTTTAATACCCACCGGTTGAATGGTGTCCACTGACTTTGTGAGGTTCTCTCCAAACTGTGACAATGTGTGAAGCTTTGGTGTTCATGAAGGGTCAGGTGCAGCATGAGGCAGCTGATTCTAGTCTCATGCCATCACTAGCTAGATTGTGAATGAATCCTTATTGCAGCTTTAATGTGCCCCTAGTGCTCTGTCATATTTACATAGATTGTATATTACTGTCTATAATTGATTTATTCATGATGTTAGCAGTAGTTGCTATATGTCTATTACACTATTGAGGCTTTAGATTGCACTTTGTAATATATATGTTCTAATGTAGTTAGCAGTGAATATTTCAGTCGTAGCCTTTTCCGTGACCTCATAATAATCAGTGGTGGAAAAAATACTCAGATACCTTAGGGAAGTAAAAGTAACAATACTGCAGTGTAAAAATACCCTCCTACAAGCAAAAGTCCTGCATTCTAAATGTTACTTTGGTATAAGTACAAAGTACTAGCACCAAAAAGTACTAAAAGTTCTCATTATGCAGAATGGCACATTTAACAATAATGCGTATGATATGATTTGATTATAATTACTGATGCATTATTGAGTTCATCACATTTAATGGTGCAGCTGGTAAAGGTGGAACTAACACAAAATAAAAATACTCAAGAACTGATACTTCAAAATTGTACTTAACTACAGTACTTGAGTAAAAGTGCTTAGTTCATTTCCACCACTGATGATGTCACTAGATTAGATATTTTAGGATGTACAAAGACCCTTTAAAGACCATATCAGATGAGTTGGGGTAAACTAGGCTTGATTAGATGAACTGTCCTGGGCCGTCTCCACACCACGACGGCAGAGGTAAGTAAAGGACTCAGGGACAGTGGAGAATCCTGTTTCCTTTGCTGTGTTTGTACTGTATTAGTTGCATTTGCCTTCTATGAAACATTTTGTGGTGCCTGCTCTAGAAAGGTGCTACAGCGTGTAAGTCAATTTTTTAGGATTTAAGATACTTAGAGTTAAAGTTGAGACCTGGGTTGCATCAAGAAGGGCATCCGGCGTAAAAACATGCCAAATTTAAACATGCAAATCATCAGTGTGAATTCCATACCGGATCCGTCGAGGCCCGGGTTAACAACGACCGCCACCAGTGCCGTTGACCTACAGGGTGCTGGCAGAAATTGAACTACTGTTGGTCGAAGAAGGAGAAGAGGCAGAAGGATTCGTAGACAGAGAGAAGAGGAAAGGCAGGAGTATAGGTCTGAGAATAGGGACTCTTAACATTGGCACAATGACAGGGAAAGATAGAGAGCTGGCGGACATGATGGAGAGAAGGAAGGTAGATATACTGTGTGTGCAGGAGACCAGGTGGAAGGGTAGCAAAGCGCATAGCATTGGAGGGGGATACAAACTGTTTTATTATGGTGTGGACAGGAAGAGAAATGGGGTAGGAGTGATCCTGAAGGAGGAGCTCGTGAGGAATGTTTTAGAGGTGAAAAGAGTGTCAGACAGGGTGATCAGTTTGAAGTTGGAAATTGAAGGGGTAATGTTGAATGCAGTCAGTGGTTATGCTCCACAAGTAGGGTGTGAGTTAGAAGAGAAGGAGAGATTCTGGAGTGAGTTAGATGAGGTGATGGAGAGTATTCCCAGAGGGGAGAGAGTGGTGACTGGGACAGACTTCAATGGGCACGTTGGTGAGGGGAACAAAGGTGATGAGGAGGT
>NW_018128071.1:88883-89622 GCF_001952655.1 Monopterus albus
AATTTATTATCACCACCTGGCTGAAGAGGCCAGGGAATTTGGGGTCACTGGGACACCAAGGGTAATAAACAAGAGATTAGATCTAAAAGCCAACAAGAGGAAGACAACTTCAAAGGCAGGGCAATATACAGACACACACACAGGCAAGACAGTTTAATTAGTCAAACGGGACGCCATGTCACATATAACAAAGAAAGAAGTGAGTGTAGGAATTCAGACAGTAGAATTTCCTCCATCTTTAGGAAGCTGCTTTTCCCATTGGAGCAGAAAAGATGCAGGAGGAGGACGGATGGATAGATGGACCAATAGAACAGCACGAGAGGACCGGACCAGCCTGCAAGGGCACATTTGAAATTGTATAAAATCAACTGAATGGAGGAGGGCAGCGTTCCTTCTCATGCTGAAGACAGGTTGAACGGTATTGCTGTTGAGGTCAGGGCTTCAGATAGAGATGGAACCCAGAGCTCTGTAAATTGCTTTATTCGATGGTCTGTTTAGTTATGATAATGAATGTTTGAAAATTGATATTCGATTCCGATTATTCTTCATGAAAGAACACGCTGCACTTCATGCCCAGAAAGAGCACTACTGATGCAATTTTTGCTCTGAGAATGTTAATGGAAAAGTATAGAGATGGGCAGAAGGAGCTGCATTGCGTCTTTGTGGATTTAGAGAAAGCGTATGACAGAGTGCTGAGAGAGGAGCTATGGTACTGTATGAGGATGTCAGGAGTGGCAGA
>NW_018128071.1:90008-95698 GCF_001952655.1 Monopterus albus
AGCTATGCTGTATGGGTTAGAGACTGTAGCAGTGAGGAAAAGAGGCACAGATGGAGGTAGCAGAGATGAAGATGTTGAGGTTCTCTTTAGGAGTGACCAGGATGGACAGGATTAGGAATGAGCACATCAGAGGGACAGCTCAGGTCGGCTGTTTTGGGGACAAGGTCAGAGAGGCCAGATTGAGATGGTTTGGATGTGTGCAGAGGAGGGATAGTGGTTATATTGGTAGAAGGATGTTGGAGATGGAGCTGCCAGGCAAGAGGCCAAGAGGAAGGCCAAAGAGGAGATATATGGATGTGCTAAAAGAGGACATGAAGTTAATTGGTGTGAGAGTAGACAATGCCAAGGATAGAATTAGGTGGAAACAGATGATTCGCTGTGGCGACCCCTAACGGGAACAGCCGAAAGAAGAAGAAGATATTGTTCTGTCGTATAGCTGCTGCTAGAGGTTCGATGAAAATGGCGAACAGAGATGGTGAGAGTGGGCATCCTTGTCTGGTACCCTGCTGTGGTCCTGGCATTCGACTATATTGGGACTTCTGCCTCTCCTGCTCCTGGTATTCCAGTGTTTTAACACTTTGACGTGGTCCTTGTATTCCACTGTGTTGGCACATGCACAATTGCACATTCATTTCCAAATGTTGCACATACTTTTTTGATGTAGCATTATTCTCATTATTATTCTTATACTTTTATTATAACTTTTCACAGCTTTTTTTATTTGATATTGTATATACTACTATTTTAGATTCATATTGTTCAGGATTCATTGTGGACAGCAAAGCAAGAATTTCATTGTGCAGGGAAACGTGCTTCCTTACTTTACATATGACAATAAACACTTTGACCTTTGACATAAACTTGCACGAACATTGTGAAGTAGGGATGCAATAAAATCATAAAGCTTTACAACATAGGTGTATGTTGTGCAAAAGGGGCGGGGGGTTAGCGTCATAACCTTTTTGACAGCTGTCATAAATCACTGAGTTTGACAGATGCGGTGTTCTTATTCCCTCTGAGATACAAACAAAACAAATTTTAAAAAGCCCAGACTTGGTGTAGGTTTTTTTAAATCAAATACTAACCTAAGTGACAAACACATAGTATTATGACAAATGTTTTGAGTTTTATTGGTTGATTTGAGGAGATTATATAGTAGTAAACATACTGGTTACAAGAGTGACATTTGATTAAATCACCCACTCGTGCTACATTTGTGTTTCACATCTCATCTGCTCCAAAGTCCTTAGAAAATAAAATGCTCCCACTCTGCTGTTTGAGATTCTAGAGCACAGGACAGAACAAACACACATCATCATTAACATCAACAATCCACAGTCCACATCAGCCTTCATGCTTCACTCAGTCTGGAATACTTTAAATAGTCATTAGTCTGGGGTTACATCCCTTTGTGTCAGGTCAACTGCTGAGAGTTCACATCTAGCACCACAGTAGCATGGATAGTACCTGGCTTTGTCAAAATTCCTCCTTTGCTGCTTGTGACAGATGTGAAACCATCTGTTAAAGACTGGTGAGTTTTTGGTGGTGCCTTTCAGCTGTATTCTTCTTTTAACAATGCTGAACATGGAGGGAACTGAAAAAGGACATTATTCCTTCATCAGCGAAATCAACACAAGTAGACAGACTTCAAGTAGAGTATGGAGTATATAATACCTTACATTGGGGAAGCTGTAACTCACAGGTAGAGCAGTTGTGTCCCAAGTCGGAGGTTGTAAGTTCAATTTTTGATGCCTACAGTCCACATATTGACATGTACTTGGGCGCGACACTGAACCCCAAATGGCCCCTGATGGCCAGAGCAGTGCCCTGCAGAGCCAGAGCCACCACCCGTGTGTGTGTGTGTGTTGATGCTGCAGATGGCTGCCGGAGACAAATTCCTTGTGTGTGTAACATGGCCAAATAAATTGATTATAATCATCATTATCATCCCAGCCAGGGCATCCTATAATACCAGGTGGGGAGGGAATACATCTGAATGCCCAGAAAAACATGATACAAATAAGTCAAAATGCTAAAAAAAGAGGTGCTAAAATAATATAATAAACTTGATGTAGAAAACATTACAAATTATCAGCATTTCAGAATTAAAGAAAGAGAAAATGGGGAGCAGAAAATATGGCTGTGTCTCTAATGGAAAAGTGAATTGGTGTATCATTACATTTTAATTTCAACTATATAGTACATTTAACATCATAAAGCAGTGAAAAAAAAACACTTGTACACAGTTATTTGTATTACAGCACTGAAATGCTCAGACACCAACACTTTATCAGTGTTACATGTGTTGAGACAAACAGGGCTATTTAGCAAAGAGCTGAATGTACGTACTGGCAGAAGTATTCATTGTGTCCACAAGTCCATCAGTGCCAAAGCAACATATCTAAACAGTTTCAGATATTTGGCTTTGGTTATAGAGAGGCAGGCTGGGGCAGCACATACTGTACTGTATCATTACTGTTCACTTTAAGTCACTTTGGGGCCTTCTTACACAAATTCACTATAAAGTCTTGCATAATTATATTGGATAATGTATTACTACATTATTGTAATATTATTTTGACATTTAATCCAGTACATTTGATATATAGCTTTGGGTTCCAGAACAGCAGGTCAGATGTCAAATCTAATGCTGACACCTGATGGTCTGGCAGAGCAGTTACAAGCCAAAATGCTAGCACCCACAGATGATCTGCTCCAGGTACAGGAAGCTGGAGGAGGTAGACGCGAAACAATAGGGCTCATGAGGAGAGAAAAAGGATATTTAGCAAGTTTAGGCATATAACGTTTGGGCCTTTTTTTCTAGTTGATTGATTCTGAATGATTGGCACAGCCAACAAAAAGCATTGATATCTCTTGAAGATGAAAGCATTGGCCAGTTAAGATAAAGTTTGGGGACTGTTAAGTCTCACTGTTAATGTCATAAAACTTGCGGGATACCAACAAGGCTGAACATGTATATATGTAAAGTGAAAACACTCCTTGCCTGAACACATAGAATGTTTTCAATGCATTGACTATTGACTCTTCATCATGGTAGAAGATAGGTAAAAAGTGTTTTGAAGGAGTGATGGTGTGTACACACATAACAGAGGATGATATTGGGGTAAAGAGTAGTTAAGTATCAGTGAAGATACCAGTGTTCATATCATGTGATAAAATAATACAATGATTCAAACTCAGTAATATGAAATATCAGACGAAGTGTAATCTGAGCAATACCACATCTGGCTCATCCCATCCCACTCAGATATTCTTTTTAAATCTAGGTCTTCTCTGTGTGGTTTCTTCCTTCTTCCTCCACTATAACAGGTCAGGGAGGTGGCTGTAGACAGAGTCCAATAGCGTCTGGCTGGCCTCCTGACTCTTGACTCCTGCAATCTCAAAAAGCTGGTCCAGCTTGTCCTCTGCGGCCGGAATCTCCTCAATAACATGTAGCTCATCTGGATTCAGGATATGCAGCATGTCGTCAAAGATAGGCTGTAGGTCGCATGGGTCCAGACGCACTTGCCGGAGCACAGTGTCTTTCTTCTCTGGAGGGGAAACAGAGAGGAGAAACAGTTAGTATGATTATCATAAAGCTAATCAATATTTTTTTTATAGTAACAGTGGAACAAATGACTGTGTGCAATCTGAAAGGAACCACTTGTAGTGATGAACCCATATAGAAGGACTGTATCAGTGAACTCTGTAGATCCCCTCAGAGCACCTTTTACTTTGTTTTATTTCTTTGTCCCACAACTGTACTGTTTTGGCTCACTCTGATGACTCTCATCAACATTCCCACAAGAGTAACTTAGAGCAGCAGGCAGCTGCTGACACCAAAAGCTTTATTTACTATCTTCATGGTACCAAGAGGTAGATGGAGAAAGATTAGTAATTAATTAGTAGCCAGTGAACACAGTGCAGCACTTTCCTTCAGGAGCTGCTGAAAGAAAAGTGAATATTGGAGTTTGTTCATATGGGGACATTTTTTGACACCAGTATAATATAGTAAGCATAGTTTTGCAATTAGAGAGTAATTGTACTTTAGCATCTTTTACGATAGCATGAATGCTTGGCACTGCAGGAATTAATGACAGGAACAGAGACTGAAGTCAATATGTGAAACTGCCATTCAAGCCATATATAGTACATTATGTTTGGATAGCTTACAATCTCAGTAAAACTCAATTGCATACATTTCTACCTCAGATGACTTTTGTTTTATTTTTAGAGTACTAAGCAAAATGCATCACAATAACAGTACATGGTAGATCAGTTTGTATCCTGTAGCGCTTCAGCGCACGTTGCATCCTGGAATTGTTGCCAAGGATAAGAAATTGAAAAGCTAAATCTGCATTAATGAAGATTTTATTGTGAAAATACAAGTATCCCTATCAGACTCATCATCAGTGAGGATGCAGTGGAGAAGACTGATCAGGACTGTTCAGTCAAATTGTTTCAATCAGTTGCTGTTTTGGCCAGTTGGGGGCACCAATATATAAAAATTGCATACTACCACTTTTAATGTTGCTCCCACATGACAAACGAACAGAACAGAGCATGTGAGCGAAGGGGTTTTGGACGGAGTGCAGACCTTTTTTAATGAGGACGTGTTGCCCCATGTCCTGCTCCAATTTTGCTCAGGTACTGATCACACCACAAGCTAAAAGCATGCTCAAGCCTGACCAGGAATGCATCTGTGTCTTTTACAGTCATCCAACACTTTTCAGTCGGCCATTGCAAGCTCAAAAATTGAGTTCCTAAAGTCCGTTAAAAAGGGAATTGAATGGCCATACTGTATATGTTTATTTAATTAGGCCCATTGACTCATTGAATTTTACAAAGAACTTTTTGTGTTATATTCCTTGTTACATAGGACTAACTGTAATCTGAAATAATTTCTAGTAGTGGAGCGGGGTGCAGTCTGAGTTGAGCACTGAGTGATAATGAGAGGAGAGGCCTGCTGTGGCTGTGAGTGGGGGAGTGGAGCAGAGGAATGGAGCAGGTGTACAGCTCCGTGAACAAGGAATGGAAACTCTCACCGCTCCACTCCACTCATATGCTCTGGAACAGATACAGTGCCTTGCGAAAGTATTCGGCCCCCTTGAACTTTGCTACCTTTTGCCACATTTCAGGCTTCAAACATAAAGATATAAAACTAATTTTTTGTGAAGAATCGACAACAAGTGGGACACAATCATGAAGTGGAACGAAATTTATTGGATATTTCAAACTTTTTTTAACAAATAAAAAACTGAATAATTGGGCGTGCAAAATTATTCAGCCCCCTTAAGTTAATACTTTGTAGCGCCACCTTTTGCTGCGATTACAGCTGTAAGTCGCTTGGGGTATGTCTCTAACAGTTTTGCACATCAAGAGACTGAAATTTTTGCCCATTCCTCCTTGCAAAACAGCTCAAGCTCAGTGAGGTTGGATGGAGAGCGTTTGTGAACAGCAGTTTTCAGTTCTTTCCACAGATTCTCAATTGGATTCAGGTCTGGACTTTGACTTGGCCATTCTAACACCTGGATATGTGTATTTGTGAACCATTCCATTGTAGATTTTGCTTTATGTTTTGGATCATTGTCTTGTTGGAAGACAAAGCTCCGTCCCAGTCTCAGGTCTTTTGCAGACTCCATCAGGTTTCCTTCCAGAATGGTCCTGTATTTGGCTCCATCCATCTTCCC
>NW_018128071.1:96473-111005 GCF_001952655.1 Monopterus albus
TGTTTGAAGCCTGAAATGTGGCAAAAGGTCGCAAAGTTCAAGGGGGCCAAATACTTTCGCAAGGCACTGTACAATGCAAAGACATCATTCACTGGCCAGAGAAAGATGTGTTTAAACAATTCATATATTTAAAATTATTTTAAACATACTGTAAATATTAGTTCATGTGTAAAATAGGCCTCTATAAAAATTATTATTACACTTACACTGTTATTAATCTTACACTTTCAGTGTTTATATACTGGTTACTAATGTTAAACAATCAGAATCAGAATCAGCTTTACTGACCAGGTGTGTCGGATACACGAGGAATTTGACTCTGGTACATCGGCTCTCTGTGTATGTACATATCCCCATGCAAGGGGCAAGTAAACAATAAACCAGCATAAGCCTGTGTAATATAACAAAGGCATGTGCCCCAGTAAAATCACACATTTGAGTTTTAACAAGCTCCTATGTTTGCCAGTGGATTAATTTAGATTGATAACAGGAAAATAAATGATTTTTTGCTCTAATCCAGAATATGAAAGCAAAATACGAGCTGAGACACAGTGGTCAGGGTACCACGGTGTGCACATATGCATGTGTTGCATGTATTGTGGACAAAACAAAAGAATCAACTGAGGTATGTGACCAGGACTAAATAGTTTTTGAATAACAGAGATAATCTTATTTTGACTCTAACATTATTGACTCCCATAGATGGATAAAGAAAATTCTTTATAGGAGGCTGAGACCAGAAAAAAGTTCAGAGAGATGAAGGTGAGAAAAGTAAGACCTGGCTGTAGTTCATAAATAAGGTAACATTAATTTAGTTATGCAGTATGTAACCAGGCATGGATGCTGAATGTGAGGTAAGCTACAACTCTGCACATATGATCAGTTGGACTACTCTTTAAACGCTATTTATCGGTGTACTCCATAAAATAAAGTTGATGCCAAGTATGCTGCATAATACATCACATGTAGGATTGTTCTTTCTATAACATATAACATATTTGATGCTCTTGTCGCAGAGTCAAAATATTCTTTGTTCATTGTTCTATGTATTTTTAACAAACAGGTAAACCTGAGGCAGGAAGGGATGGTGTGGAGGAAGTTGTCTGTGCAGGGAGACAGGTGTGCCACCACCAGCCATCCACTGTGCAATACAGTTTTGAAGTAACTGGAGCATCGATATGTTATGTGGCCTTACAAGTTACAAAATTTTTTTAAATTGTGCTTTTCTTTAAATTAATTATTTGTTAATAGATTGTCTTGTAAAGCATAAAATTGACAAATCAAACTGGGCTGCTTGACAGTATGAGATGCAATAAAATGCACAAAACAGGGCCA
The DNA here is from genome assembly GCF_001952655.1 of Monopterus albus. NCBI lineage: Eukaryota > Metazoa > Chordata > Actinopteri > Synbranchiformes > Synbranchidae > Monopterus > Monopterus albus. The sequence continues at coordinate 97,809 of NW_018128071.1, forward strand.
AAGTTTTATGCCATAAAAACATGTTGAGACTGTTCATAACATATTTTGAAATATGAATATTTTCATAAAGATTAATATCTCTACATTTTTTACCTTTACCAATAGCTGTTTCAGTAGCAGCAGTACAGCAGTGGAACAGTAGGCTAAGAAAGGGACGTTTATAGCCCATTTCATTCATGCAGCAGACACTCAAGAAAAATTGTGTGATTCGAGCAATGGGGGGGCCTGTGCCCCAGTAGAGCTTTATGTCTAGCAACACCCCTGGTTTCCCATGGGAGCAGGACCAAGCGGCATCCTCTGGAGCATGAATCGCACATTAAAAGGATTTTATTAGGGTTTTCCTTAGCAACAGGACAGAGCAGCAGCTCAACCACTTCTTCATACAAAAATGATTACAGTAATACAAAATATAGTATAAAGTAAAAATAAAACAAATTAACCTTTGAAACAAATCGTGGCGTGAGGGAGACGAGAGAGAGAAGCTATCTGCTATCTGTTGGCTTGCTGAAATCTTTTTCTTTTTGTGCGACTTTAACAAAGAACCTATCCAGTGACGTGCTTTTGCCTCCTTTTGAGGATTTGGTGGAAATGTGAAATTGTCATTAAACAGATTTATTGTTCGTACTGCTACAGCTTTATTTGGATGGCGCTTTTCTACAAAATTTTGCACTGTTTCCCACATTTTACACGTCTCATATAAAATATTGCGATGTCGGCCACTCGCATACCTCGTTCATGCTTCTCGATGATTTGCTTTTTAACTTCCACTGTAATCATCTCCTTTTTCTTACCGCCTTTATTTTCAACCTTTATTTTTTCTTCATCAGGGCCATTGTTGCAGTACAGATGTTGACTATGCAAATGAGGCACGAGAACCATCAGCTCAGTTGTGACGTGACACTCAGCAGACGAGGTGTACGTACTACTCGTATTGCGAGAACTCGCTGGTTTATCAAGTTAAAATTTATAAAAAAAAATTTTTGCTTGTCTTGCAAAACACTCGCAGACCAAGTTACTCACAATCCAAGGTTTTACTGTACATGCAGTACCCCTCTGGAGAAATGTGGAAAAATAGATAAAAAGGTTGTTTCACAAAGATGGTGCACTGGGTGGTGCCTATGTCCTCGGGGACTAGCTGTTTGACTATTGCAGGAAGAGGGGATATATGAAAACATGAACAAAATGCTACTGCAACTGTACTCTTTACAGGTACTCTTTCTCTCCAGCGCATTGCCTTATCACACAATCATCGCTGAAGGGGTGATTGGATGCCTGTGAGGAAGTTCTTTGTGACTCATCACTGTGTAGGACAGTGGTTCTCAAAGTGTGGGGTGTGCCCCACTAGTGGGGAATAAAGACATAACAGGTGGGGCGCAATGAACGGAAAAAATTAGAAATGGGTCATTAATACAAGTAAATTAAAACAACATCAGTTCGGGACCGGGAGAAAAAAGTGGAACCATAGTGCAACAATAACGGTTTACTATCGACATGTTAACTGCTGCGCAACATTATAAGGAAATTTTCACACAGAGGGCCAATAGTGTATGTAGTAGGCATAATAACGTAAATAGATAAATTTGTTACACGGACCATGTGAGTATCCATATCTACTTAAAAATAAAAATCACCCTAACAACCACAAAAAAAGTAGGCGATTCAGCGCAAGCAGACAAAGAAATGACAGGCAGTAGCCTTATCAACCAAAAAGCCCATGATGAAGCCCATCTTGCGCTTGGATTCACTGTGGGAATGGTGGGGGCAGAGGAGGGACCCATGTTTGTGTCTCAAAAACAGCTGGCAGCAGACAGCATGAGACCCAACAAATTAAGAAGACATTTAGACACAACAGTCCCCAGTGACGTTAATAAGCCACTCGACTGGCAGAAAAAATATCACATGGTAAAATCCTCATCAGTGGACAGCAAAGGGCAAATGGCTTCATTCAAAGTTGCATACAGAAATACCCAGTGCAAAAAACCACACACAATTGCTGAGCAGCTCATTCTCCCTGCTGCTGTAGACATGGTGTCGATTATGCTGGATGAGACAAGTGCTGCAAAACTGAAAACTATCCCTCTGTCAAACGATGCAGTTGCACATATATTTTATTTGTTTTGAACTTTGTGTTATTTGATATTTCAATACATTTGAAATTTAAAAATTGGCTGATTTCGTTATTTTATTGACAAGTGGGGCTTGAAAATTTGCCCACCCTCTTAAGTGGGGTATGACAAAAAATGTTTGAGAACCACTGGTGTAGGAAGACAGGACGTAGGAGGATTTACTGATCCTACGCTACCTACTGGAATTATTTTCTTCATTTGTGAAAGTTTTGTGATCCGACTGCATGTGGAATGTGACAAGGTGGGGCATATCTTTTTTGCCATACTTATTCTACAATGACTGAAGGATGGGGGCAGCTGTGGCTCAGGAGGTAGAGCGGGTCATCTCCTCCAAATTGATGAATGGCCAAGCAGTGTGTGAAAGGGCTTTGAGTGTTATACAATGTATAGAAAAGTGCTATATAAATATCCCATCGAATTCAGTTTTATTTGGATAGCACCAAATCACAACAAAAGTCGTCTCAGGACACTTTACAAAGTAAGGTCTAGACCTTACTATTATTATTATTATAGAGGAAAAACCCAACAAATCCTCCTTGAGCAGCACTTGGCAACATCTGGGTGGAAAGCCTCCTTTTGATGAAATACAGTAAACCTCTGACAGACCTCATTGTAGATTCCTTTTCTTGGCAGGGGATTTAGTGATTAATATGTTTCTATAAGATATTGAGATTCCTATTAATTTAGGCTAACCTATTGAGGTTCAATTCAAATTGTTCCGTTTGAGCTGCTTGGCTGCTGTCTGGTAAAGTCTAGTTACTTTCAATATAGGACAGTACATTAAGTTGCTAAAATTTAAATGAATAAGCACATCTAGAGGACACAATCACCTAAACAGTACTGCTCACTGGCGCTTCCAGTAGGGAAGAGAGATTATCCCAAAGGGACAGAAGCTTATGCACTATGTGCCTTAAAAGGCCTAATTTTCTCTAAGATCAGATCCTCTTGGACTCTAGGGCCAATGATCTGGCATTCCCGGCATAAAATGAGTACATTAGAAGGGAGTAAAATAAACTAAGAGTCTCATTAAATGAACAGGGTAACTCCCGGTGTATTTTCATTTGCATTTACTACATATGTAATAACTTATGTTACTTATTCACATTATTGCTGCTGCATGTGGCAGCAGGTCCCTCCAATAAAACAAGATTCAGGACAGCTTAGCTAAACACTTCTGCTATGATAAATTGGCCCTTTTCATTCACTTGTTACGCATTTTTTAGTCAGATAGATATTGGTTAGGTACTTGTTGTATTAGAAATGTCTTTAGTGTAGACAGGATGTCCAGCTCAGGCTGTTAAATGCTTACTCATTTCCATGAGTTACTGCAGGTTGTTTATGTTCAAGGATAACTAGATAGAAAGTGGCTACTGTATGATATGTTTAGCCGTAATCTTAATCATAATATCTTCCTAGGCTTAATGTCTGGACATGTCCCTGAATGTCCTGTATGTTCTTAGATACACACCACTTAATCAACACTCACACACATTGATTTTCTCCATGTTTTGACTACTGCTACGGTCAGCTGTAAAGCTGGCATATCAGGTTTGACGTGCCTGTGTAGAATGGGGTTAGCCCAAACCAGATATAATGTACAGGCCTGTTGGGTTCGGGGTTTTACATTCTTCATCTGCCTGCGCGCAGGATTGGAGGTGCAAGATACCTGAGTGTGTAATGTTAATTTTACCTGTGATCCTTGAATAAACCAGCACGGTTTTTTGTAGCCACTTGGACCACCTCATTTCTCCGAGCTTCACTGGTTAAGCGTAACTGGGAAATATCTTTCACACTGCATAAGAATTTGCTAGAGGTAGCAACAAAATAGTAATTCAAAGTATTTTCCATTCCAAAAGTACAGTGGTTATTGTTCAGTTGGCTCAAATTTATTCTGAAGAAGATGCTGTATGTGATAGCCTCCAGGCTACGCAGAAGACATTTTCCATGGAGTGGTTCAATAACTTTTTTCAAGTGAAGGTGCACCATGACAGCTTTCTTTTCTCTGAGGGCCCTAATGTGTGCACTTTTGGTCCATCCAACTAAATACATTTTGGGGTACAACTTCACATTTAAAATTCATTTCAGCCACTGACAAAAAAAGTGTGAGATGCCAATATGTTTGCTCTCACATGAGCAATGCATCTATATAGCTGAAAGTCAAGAAGGCAAAGTAAAGGTTAGTTCATATTTCAACCAGGTCTAATGTTCTTCAGCAAGAGATTCCCATGTTTGACTTCTCACCTTTGGTAATGAAGGAGCCATTCCTACTGAGGGCAGAGTCTTTGCTGGAGGTGGAGTCACAGCGCAGCAGAGGCTCTGATTCATCAGGGAAGAAGGCTTTAGTGCGGTCCACTGGTGACTCCAGCGGCTTGTGGATGGGACTGAGGCTTTGACTTACATTCACTGTGGTCATCAGCTGGTTGATGTCAAACTGTAAACAGAAAGGGAGAGATGAGAGGAGTGGAGAGTGAGGTAAAGAGGACTGGCAAGAAAAACCAATGCTCCAAAACACACATTAGAGAAACATTTATGCTAATTTGTCTCATGGAAAAGTAAAAAAAAAAAAAAAATCAAGAAATGATGTCATAATACAACAAAAATCAAAAATACCAAGCAATAAGGGATGATTAAATTAGTGGTAAATAACACACACTTCTTATAGTATATTATGACATATTAATAAATATATAAACAACTTTCATTGTTGCTAAAGATAGACATACTGAAACACATACGTGCATGACAAAAAAAATCTAAGAAACAGCCATGAATTGAGAAAGGGAGACCAAGTGCTACACATTATACCAAGAACCATATACACATGTATTAGTATAGTCAGACTGCATGTGAGGTTTAGATGAAAGTGTATAGTGGATTAAGAGAACATAATTCACCATAGAATCAGTTTAGCGACAGTTCTGTACTCAAAGTTATTGCATACCTCAGAAGGGCATGTCTCTTTAATAGAGAGCGTCCCTGGGTAGGCAGGAGAGAGAGTGCTTACAGTTCAGTTCAATTCAATTTATTTGTATAGCGCCAAATCTCAACAAAAGTCATCTCAGGACACTTTACAAAACAAGGTCTAGACCTTACTATTATTAATATTATAGAGAAAAAGCCCAACAAATCCCCCTTGAGCAGCACTTGGCTATAGTGGGGAGGAAAAAGCCCCTTTAACAGAAGAAACTTCAAACAGACGCTGGCTCTTGGTAGGCGGCCTTCTTCTGCCTTGACCAGTTGGCATGAGAGGATAGAGGAAAGAGAAAAGAAACGCAAAAGACACAACAAACAATCAAACACTGGGCAGGTTGATGTGGTTGGTGTCTGCTCATCAGAAACGTAGAGATCCAGAGCCAGAGCAACCTGCAGAAAGGAACAGGGAGAGAGAGAGAGAGGACACACTACGGGAGAGAGGAGACACACAGCTAGTGACATGTAGTGGTGGCGTATAGATGGATGGAGAGAGAGGAGAGGAGAGAAAATCAGAACATCATGGGCCTCCCAGCAGCCTAGGCCTATAGCCACCCCTAACTATAAGCTTTGTCAAAAAAGAAAGTTTTAAGTCTAATCTTAAAGGTAGAGAGGGTGGCCACCTCCCGAACTGAGACTGGGAGCTGGTTCCATAGGAGGCTCTGCCTCCCATTCTACTTCTGTGGACTCTAGGAACCACAAGTAGACCTGCACTCTGAAAGCAAAGTGCTGTGTTGGTATGATAAGGCTCTATGAGGTCTTTAAGGGTGCTTTCACACCTTAATTAGTTTGCTTTGGTCCGAATCAGTTGATGAGTTTGTAAACATGTAGCAATGTCTCCTTGGTTCGGTTTCGTTTCAAAAATCCAAGCGCACCAAAACACGTTATGTAAAACTACGCGAGAACGTTCTGTTTGCTTATTGGTCAGATGTGTCTGCCGCGAGAACAGAAAAAGTAAATAAAGGAAGAAAGTCCACGTTTCTGTGATGCAGGTTGGGCCTCGCCCTGGTTATTTTGTATTACGTTACTTGCATTTAGTCGTACAATTTGCCCACGATTCATCCTGGCGCATGTTTTGGGTGACAGGAAATAAAATCCAATGCCCTCAAATCATGTGGTTCACGGCCTTTGGTCCTGTTTTGGTTCGGTACGTGTTCTCACCAGGAGGACCGCACCAGAGGTCGCTAGATGATGCGGATCGAGACCACCTCATTTTGGGGGTCTCGGTGCGAATCGAACTAAACGCTGTAGGTGTGAAAGCACCCTAAGATACAATGGAGCCTTTTTATATTAAGAGAAAGATTTTATATTCTATTCTGGATTTTACAGGAGAGATATGATCTCTCTTGCTAGTTCCTGTCAGTACTGTCAGGATTGTTGGGATGTCCTGTGGACCAGTTTTTCAACATTATTTTGAGACAGGATGTTCCTGATTTTTGCAATATTGCCCAGGTGAAATAAGGCAGTTCTTGAGACTTAGTTTATGTGTGATTTAAATGACATTTCCTGGTCAAAAATGACTCCAAGGTTCCTCACAGCAGTACTGGAGGGCAGAGCTATGTCATCTAGAGTAACTATATGGTTAGAGAGCACATTTCTAAGGTTTTCAGGCCCAAGTACAATAACTTCAGTTTTGTCAGATTTTAAAAGTAACAAATTACAGGTCACCCAGGCCTTTATGTCTTTAAGACATGCTTGAAGTTTGATCAACTGATCTGATTCATAGATAAATATAACTGATTATCATCTGCATAGCAATGGAAATTTATGCCATGTTTCCTGATAATACTGCCAAAGGGGAGTATGTATAAAGTGAAGAGAACTGGACCTAACACAAAGCCCCGTGGAATGCCGTGACTAACTTCATTCTGCATGGAAGATTCATCATTAACATGAACAAATTGGAATCTATCTGATAAATAAGATTTAAACCAACTTAGTGCAGTTCATTTAATCCCACTAACATGTTCAAGTCTTGCCTGCAATGGACCAGCGACCTGTCCAGGGTGTACCCTGCCTTTCGCCCGATGCTGGCTGGGATTGGCTCCAGCCCCCCCACGACCCCGTTCAGGACTAAGTGGTATAGAAAATGAGATGAGATGTTCAAGTCAAAAAAGAAAGTCAAGATGCTGTGATCAGTGGCATCAAAAGTAGCACTGATATCTAAGAGGACAAGTATTGAGACAAGGCCTTTGTCTAAGACTAGGAGGAGATCATTGGCGACTTTCACATATGCAGTTTCTGTACTATGATGGACTAAAACCTGACTGAAAATACTCAAACAAATCATTCTTGTGCAAGTGGTCACATAACTGCTTTGCAACAGCTTTTTCAAGGACTTTAGAAATAAATGGGAGATTGGATATTGTTCTATAATTAGCTAGGACACCTGGGTCAAAAGTAGGCTTTTTGAGTAGAGGTTTAATTACAGCAACTTTAAAAGCCTGTGGAACATAACCTGTTAATAGAGAAAGGTTAATCAGATCTAGTATGGATGTGTTGATGAGGGGAAAGACGTCTGAGCAGCCCGGACGAGATGAGGTCCAGTAGACATGTTGATTATTTAGATGAAGCAATTGTTGAGGTCAGCTCAGAGAGATCTTTGGGAGGGAAGCAGTCTAAGTATAACTGAGGTCTTACAGATGATTATAAAGCCATTGTATTTGATGGCACATCTTTACTAAGCACTAAATGTCTGAGATTTCATTTAAAAACTCTGAATAAGGAACAGGTGGATGGTATACAATAACAAATAGAACTGGCTTTTGAGTTTTCCAGTTTGGGTGTGAGAGACTCAGAGTGAGGCTTTCAAATGAGTTATAACTATGTTTAGGTCTAGGGTTGATTAATAGGCTTGAGTCAAAGCACACACCTCCACCTTGGCCTGTGCTCCAAGGGATGTGACAGTTACTGTGACTAGGTGGGGTGGATTCATTTAGACTGACATATTCTTCCTGCTGTAACCAGGTTTCAGCAAGACACAGTAAATCAATGTGATGTTCACTTATCAAATCATTCACTAACAGATTTGGATGAGAGAGATCTGATATTTAATAGTCCACATTTGATTGTCCTGTTATTTTGTTCTATAAGAGGAGTAGCCTTAATTTTAAATTAGGTTCTTATGAATACAGTAACTCCTCCTGAGTTGATTGATTTATATAATTTAGGTGGTTGGGGGCAGACACAGTCTCTATGGGGTACTGGGAGTTTTGGGTGGGTAGCAGCTACAAAGAGATGCAGAGAGCCGTGTAAGACCGCCTGTGTCCTGGTCTCAACTCCGGGTTGTCATAATTTAGGTTGTAAAATAAACTCGTCCAGATTTCTAGATATGAGAGCCACACCATCCAAGTGGGATGGATGGCGTCTCTGCTAATCAGGCCAGGTTTTCCTCAAAATGTTTTCCAATTGTCTATGAAGCCCACATCGTTTTCTGGGCACCACCTAGACAGCCAGCGGTTGAATGATGATATGCCACTAAAGATATCATCATGGTCAGATTGGGCAGGGGTCCAGAGAAAACTACGGAGTCCAACATTGACTCATCTGACTGGTGAAGTTGGGAGTCATTAGCGTCAACATGAATAACAACCTTACTGTATTTTCCTGTTTAGGGGTCACCACAGTGAATCGTCACACTGACGACTCGCATGTTGACATTTGGCAGTGTTTTACGCCAGATGCCCTTCCTGACGCAACCCTGATTCGAACCCGGGCTGCGAGAGCGCTGCGCCTTAAGCACTAGCCTACCAGGGACGGCTTCTTTTCTTTAACTGTATTTACATTTATCCTTAGTCAGCAGCTTCAAATAGGACTCGATGCCATCTGCTCTGGCCCCAGGAAAACATTAGAATATGGCCGCTGGTGTCTCTAGCTTCACGTTTCTGACTATGGAGTCACCAATTATCAGAGTTGTTTTCTCAGTAGGTGTGTTGCTAAGTTGGGAAAATCGACTTGAAATGTGAACAGGCAGGTGATGCGCCGTGGGCATTTGTTTTGAGCTACAACTCTTGTGAACTGTCACCCAGCCACCTGGCTGAGATCCTGGCTGTTTGGGAAGTGATGGGGGGTGGCTAGCTTGGGGTAAGCTACATCTAGGAAGCTCTGCACCGGCTGTTTTCCATGGTGTGGAGCCTCACCTCCAATGCTGCTAGCATCTGACATCTATTACAAGTACTATTATCACTAAAGGAGGCACAGGAATAACTGAACATGTGACACTCCGAGCAAGAGAAAGGAGAGGAAGAAGACAAAGCCATTGCTTTCACATATGCTATTAGCTTAGCTAGCTTCTAAGCTAGCTGACCTAAAGTAGCAAGTTAAATTTAGTAATTAGGAAGAACTTATGTAACACAGGTGCTTAAGTAGTGCAGGTGTATGTTGTGACTCAAAAAATTATCTGATGTTCAGATAAACCTAGAAATTAGTGAGCTTGATCCATAAACAATCTGGTAGCCAGCACAACGTGGTGCAGGCACAACAAACAGGAAGTGAATACAATTACCACAGGAACAGGAAACAGCAGTACTCCAAACACCAAGTATTTGATCTGAGCCAACAAATTCTTCCCACAAATGTTCTATTGGATTGAGGTCAGGGCTCTGTGATGGCCCAGTCAGGAGTTCAGTTTCACTATAGATTGGTGCTGGTTGAGTTAAGAGAAATAACACATTTATGTGATCAAAAGGAAACTTTGAATTGTAAGATTTGAGTCTTATAGACTCTGGTTACTTTATAAGCTTTAGTTACTTCTCATACCTTTAGTTCCCTTTAGTTACCTTTCATAACTTCATCTTACTTGTTTTTGCATATTACAGCTGTATTGATTATTGTCCAGAACTACTGAGCCTTGGTTATTTTAATACATTTATTTCCCTTGCTTATATATCTTGCATCTGTAATGAAGCAGAATCTGCTTACTTTGAATGCTGTAAGTTCTGTGTAGAGACCAGATGTCTACATCTCTTTGTGACCAGACAGCCTATTGACATTTTAACAAAGCCCTGCTAGCCCACACCTGGACACACAGAGCATATCCCAAGTTCTGCCCCACCAGGGGGTGTCTTACACACACAGGGGTCTCATCACCTGAGATGACCACTTGGCCAGTTTAGCATCACACCAAATGTACAATAGGATCTAAGGCTGTTGAATGTTGTACCTCTGTTCAGGGCGGAGCAGCCCAAGAAGATAAAATGCATTGTAAAACATGATTCGGGATTCAGAAGTTGGTTTTCCTGTGGGAGCTCTAGCTCTCTGAATCCAGCGCTGTAAGACTTGCCTGTAATCAGACTTTCAGTAAACTTTCTGTTGATTTTAAACAGTCCTCTCCTGTCTTCACTTCTCGTGCTTCCAACAAAAGAATGGGTTAATTTCTAACAGCATAATGAAACTTATTCCCAAACCCTGATGTTAGTCTACCAGAGGTAACAGGATACCACTGTTCATAGTCATGGCTGCCAACTCTGTTTCCCTCAAGCTGCCAGAGTTTTGGGAGTTATAAGCTTCTATTTCTCTATGAAGCCTCTTCCGGCTCTTTTAAACCAGGAACTCACAATAAGACGAAGTAGACAGCTTTAGATTTTATAAAAAATAACCGTGCTGGTTTATTCAGAGGATCACAGGTAAAATTAACATTACACGTCCAGATCTCTCTCACCCTCCACCTGCGCGCAGGCAGCTCAGAAAGATCAAGATTTCTGGACCAAGAAACTTATATAATCTTAATCATTTTGGGCTAGCCCATGCTACGCAGGGCGTCAAACCGTGACGTCACCTGATATGCCAGCCTGCAGCTGAACATAACGTTAGCCAAAACATGAGGAAAAGTCAAGGTGTGTGGCTGTTGTTTTCGTGGTGTGTATCTAAAACAATTTGACATAACCTTACACATTAAGACAAATATTAAGACTAGCATTACAGTTAATACCAACAGCTCTTTGCCTGCAACCTTGGCCCACTTGCAGTCTGCACTGCAAGCACATTAACTGAACAGTTAACAGCCTGAGCTAGTCAATCTGTCTCCACTAAACAGTTCTAGACAACAAATCTCTGAATATCTATCTAACTAGGAAATAACCTAACAGAGTTGTTGCTTTCCACTTGGTTTGCTCAAGCCAAGTTGCAGCTTGCATTGCGGGAGATCACCGGAAATTAAATCAAATACTACTATGTGGTCTCCAAGAGCGCTCGGGAGTTCTAGAGCAGCTAGAATGGTGACTCTCTTGAAAAATCCACCTGCCCAAAATGAAATGCTGAAGCCCACCTGCTCAAGACCTGGCTGATCAGTGTATTTCATCCTATCTGTTGCAATGTTGATACACTCACTGGCCACTTTATTAGGTACATCTGTACAACTGTAGGCAATTCATTACAATACTACTGCCTTAACATTTGTGTTAAAACTCAAAATCTTACAGTTTTTGGTGAAATTGTCATAAATGTATACATTCAATTATATATTTATTTTTGAGGTCACAGTTGTAGGTGGTGTTGTACTGGACTACATTATATTCAGAGGTCTCTCTTTTCTTTTGTCTTCCCCAGCTACATACATGAGAGGGTCAGAATATTAGGAACATCACTCCAATTACCAGGCCAGTACAACACCACCTTTAACTATGACCTCAATAATAAATATATAAATAAATTTATACATTTGACAATTCCACCAAAAACTGAAACATTTTGAGCTTCATAAACAATGTTATCGCAGAAGTGTTGCATTGAATTGTATACATTGTACAAGTGTACCTAATAAAGTGGCTGGTGAATGTATGTTTATGTGGCAATCTTCTAAGTTTTTTGGATGGTATGGTATCACAACCTTTCTTGAATATTGGTGAGAGAGTACTGCTCTCCTTAATTATTTTTACATTTAAAGAAGCTAATAATGCCCAATGATTTTAAACTTTGATGCTGATTGAGAAAGAGTACCAAACACAGTTCAGTGTGTCCACCTTTTGGTGTCCCTCTTTCCATTGCGCACATAGTGAGCACTTCACTTTCTGCATTGCTTTCTAGTTAATTCTTTATCTACCCATTCAACCCTTTAAAAAATCCTGTCTTTTTCTCCCATACACATTTTATCTTTCTGAGTTTTTCCTCTTCTCTCTTCATCTTCTTCATTCTCCCTCCATCCTCTCACTGCAACCCCCGTCTACCTCACCCACTCTGTCTCTTTTTGCTGTGGTAATGAACCAGTAGTGACTGGTTTGGAGATGAGATAATGAGAGTGTGCCTTGTTTTTCAGTATGAACCCAGTTGAGCCTAAAGGTCACAGAACCAAATGTCATTTCATTCACCCCATACACTGGGAATGGAAATGGAGCCTGGGTGTTTAGACTGAACAAAACACAAAGAAACTAACAAAATATGGGAAATTCAAACACATAAAACTTTTCTTCTGAAGAAAATCCATGCATTTGTCTTCAGTTCAGTATCACACCTGATGAATGCACTCTGACAGGACAAGACACAGAAACCTACACTGTTCTCTTTCTCTGTGTGTTTTCTTTCTCTTGTTAGAAATGAATAAATCAGTCAGATAATTATTAGACTTTAATGTGTTAGACTTTAATGTGTTATTAATGCAGTTTAGTAAGATTCAAAGTCTGCTCTAGCCAACCAAATGCCCCAACAGGGGTGCCCAGAACAGACAGCAGAGCAACAGGATGCATTTTATTGACCGGCTATACACCGCTCTTTTTCAAAAGGGGGAAGGTAGGAGCACGGACAGGAAGGTTCTGATGTATTACAGCTCCAGACTTGACAATGTGGAAATGGGACATCCTACATGTGTCAGACATGTGGCTGCAATTGGAAAGGCAATAATGAAAACTTCACACATAACCATGAGCAACCACACCATTGTACATATCATTCACAGAGTCAAAGCTCTTCTGGACTCACAAGCGTTCACGTTGTCAGCCCATAGAGTTAACGGCCTCCAACAGCTTCTGAACAAACCCCATGTCCATTTTTCTAGCTCTGGCTCTATGGCCTCCCAAATGGAGACTGCACAGGACCATGACTGTGCAGCCCAAATCTTACCACAGCCTGCCTTCGCACAATTGGCAGAGCTAGTGGCTGTAACTGAGGC
>NW_018128071.1:117081-120152 GCF_001952655.1 Monopterus albus
TCGGCTTGCCAACAGCCCCCCTGACATTAGCCTGTAGGACACCTTGATAAATGTGGGAATTAATTTTCCCTCCACAGTGGTGTTAGGTATTTTTAGTCAGATAGATATTGGTTAGATACTTGATGTATTAGAAATGTTTAGTGTAGACAGGATGTCTAGCTCAGGCTGTTAAATGCTTAGTCATTCTCATGAGTTACTGCAGGTTGCTTATGGTCAAGGATAACTAGATAGAAAGCTGATGACTGTTAGAAGACAGGATATTTAATATTATTATTATGACGTGGATAACCGTAGCCATAGACATAATATTTAATGTCATGACATGTCACTAGAGGTCGTGTTAGAATGTTTTAGATACACACCACATAATCAACAAACATTCACACATTGATTTTCTTCATGTTTTGACTACTGCTCTGGCCAGCTGCAAAGCTGGCACCGGGAGACGTCACGGTTTGGCGTCTCTCTCTGTAGAATGGGGTTAGCCTGAAGTGATATAATGTATAGGCCTGTTGTGGTTCGGGGTCTTTAATCTTTCAGCTGCCTGCGTGCATGTTGGAGGTGCAAAGATACCTGAGCGTGTAATGTTAATTTTTTTTACCTGTGTTCATTGAATAAATCAGCACTGTTTTGAAGTTACTTGGCCGCCTTCGTCTCTCAGAGTTAGCGTGGTTAAAAGTACCGGGTCCAACAGTGGCAACCGGTCAAGGTCCAGAGCACAGCTCTCTCTGCTGTACTTCACTGCTGGGATGATGTTTTTTTTGTTGGTACGCGGTTTTTTTTTTACGCCATACGTAGTGCTGTATGTTCTTCATGAACAATTCCACCTTAATTTTGTCTGTCCACAGGACATTTTCCCAGTAGTGTTGTGGAGTGTCAAGGTGGTCTTTGGCAAACTTCAGGCCTGCTGCAGTGTTTTTTTTGGAGAGCAATGGCTGCCTCCATGGTGCCCTGTAAGAATCTACCAGGCCTATACATTATATCTCTTCGGTTGGGCTAGCCCCATACTACACAGAAATGTCAACCGAGACGTCTCTGTTGCCAGCTTTGCAGCTGGACATAGCAGTAGTCAAAACATGAAGCAAATCAATGTGTGTGTGTCTGTTGATTAAGTGGTGTGTAGCTTAAAACATTCTCACACGACCTCTAGTAACATGTTGTGACTTAAACATAAGAACATATTATGGCTAAGGCTACAGTTATACACGTCATAATAATAATATTAAACATCCTGTCTGCTGACAGTCATCAACTCTTCTCTCTAGTATCCTTGACCAGATGTACCCTGTAGAAACTCATAAGCATGACTAAGCATTTAACAGTCTAACTAGACATCCTATCTCCACTAAACATTTCTAATACATAAAGTATCTATCCAATATCTATCTGACTAAAAATACCTAACAGTTGACTCATGAACAGAGTTTGGCTAACTCCAGTGAATCCTTCAAGTCTTTAGCTGTTACTCTAAGGTTCTTCTATACCTCAATGAGCATTCTGTGTTGTGTCCAAGTGGACCTTTGTGCCAAATTTGAAGAAATTCCTTTAAGGTGTTTTTGAGATATTGTGTTCACAAGAATGCAATGAATGTAAGATCACAGTGACCTTAATCTTTGTCCTGCATTCACAAGAATGGGCTGGACGGACAACCCAAAATCATAATGCTTCCACATGCAGCTATTGTCAACATGGAAGCATAGAAACTAAATATAAAAGTAAAGAAAAGCCCTATTGAGCTGCCATCTAGTATGTGTAGTTTACACTCTAATGGGCAATCACAAGTATCCCCTGACAAGACAGAAATCTGAGCCATATTCATACCACTTTCTCCCTCCCTTACTCGCTTATCTCAACAAGCATTTTCTAAACCTCTTCAGTATGTGCAAAGAGGGTGCTGCAGTTAAGTGTAATTACTGTTTAAACATCAAATCATTCTCACAAAAAGTGAGTTGTTGCTTTAATGTGAGGACTGCTGTTGAACCACAGGGACTGATCTCATAGAGACACACCAGAGAGCTTTCCTCACAGATTAGATTTCAGAGAGAGATGCAGGGAACAGTTTGTACTACAGCATGTGCCAATGATGTTGACAAGGCTGCAGATGGAAGATGTGAAGACAGGAACGGTCACAGTTATTTTCATGCTAGACCTCTGACTAAACCTGTAATCTCATTCAACACACACGACAGTAATAGGATGTCTTGCCCACACATCCACCCTGCCTACCTGCAGGTTGTCCTCCATGACACAGCGGATCTTCTCCACCACATCAATGCGGCGCTGTCGGTGCAGGACGTTGATCAACTTGGCTAGGTTGGCATCACTGTCCCAGATGGTCCAGTGCTGCAGGGCTGCGTATGCCCGTGCATGATCTGATGAGTAGTCACTGGAGAAGGCTGCCACCTCACACCCTGTAGCGTTAGCCAGTGACTGATAGATGTCGATCCACTGGGTGCCCACCTGGGCTGCCACCAGCTTCAGTATATCCACCCCTGATCAGAGACAGAAAAATGAGAGAAAGTTAAAGAAAGTGGCTTGTCATAATTTTTGAGGACTCAGCCACACAATGTAAAAAGGAAAAGAAAAGGGAACGTGGGTGATTGTTCATTTCCTTCTAATTGAAGAATGTAGGTCAGTAAGTAACATACTGTAGGCAAACAAATTGCCTCACTTCTAACTGATGGAGCCCTCATGTCATGCTCCACACAATACACCATTTTTCTCTTTCCTCTTTCTGTCAATTCCTCAGAAAACCTCTACCTGTCCAGATAACTGGAGTAGAATTAGCAATGTTAGATATTTTTAGTCAGATAGATATTGGATAGATACTTTATGTATTAGAAATGTTAGTGGAGAGAGGATGTCTAGTTAGACTGTTAAATGCTTAGGCATGCTTATGAGTTTCTACAGGGTACATCTGGTCAAGGATAACTAGAGAGAAGAGTTGATGACTGTCAGCAGACAGGGCGTTTAATATTATTATTATGATGTGTATAACTGTAGCCTTAGCCATAATATGTTCTTATGTTTAAGTCACGACATGTTACTAGAGGTCGTGAGAATGTTTTTAG
>NW_018128071.1:120285-128764 GCF_001952655.1 Monopterus albus
ACCGAGGTTTTATAATGTACAGGCCCGTTGAGGTTCAGGGTCTTTCATCTTACAACTGCCTGCGAGCACGTTGGAGGTGCAAGATATCTGAGCGTGTAATGTTAATTTTACCTGTGATCCTTTGAATAAATCAGCACTGTTTTGAAGTTACTTGGACTGCCTCGTCTCTCAGAGTTAGCAAGGTAGCAAGACACCTAAAGTTGCAAAGCAGTGAAGAGATGGGCTGAGGAGGCCAAGACAGAGCTACAGGCCTGCTTTGACTGTATAGACTGGACGGTTTTTGAAGCTGCAACAACAGACTTGAATGAACTCATTGACACTGTCACACCACACATCAGCTTTTGTGAGGACATCTAATTATCGACTGATATGGGTTTTTCAATGGTTGATCCCAATGCCATTTTTTTAGAGAGCAGAGAGGCCTACAGAAATGGGGACAGGATGCTATGCAGGCAAGCAAGGGAGATCATGGGAGGTCAGAGCAGCAAAGAGAAGCTACTCTGATAAGCTGAAAAGCCAGCTTTCTGCCAACAACCCTGCCACTGCATTGAGGGGTCCACTGTGGAAAACAATCAACTTCCACATGACCTGAATGTGTTCTACTGTAGCTTCTCAGTTATCCAGGTCATAGTAAGCTGAAAAAAATTAGAAAAATCAATTGGACTAGGTCTTTAGGTCAAAGACGTTTCACCTCTCATCCAAGAGGCTTCATCAGTTCTGCCCAACTGGCTTTGAGTCGGAGATATTTATCCCCATCGGTGGTGTTTCAATCCTTTGATGCCCAACAATGTCCCCTAATGACTGAGTCGTTATAGCCCAGTATCGGTGAGCACTGTTACCTGTCTTTGAACCCTCATCTGTGGACCGACGCCTATTGTCCGGGTAGGCATGTTTGGGCAGAGATCTCAAAACAGAGTTGTAGATGGATGACAAGTTGTGTCTTAGTCCACCACCCCTATTTAGTGAGGGGTGTTCTATTTGGACAAAAATTGCTTCCTTGACATTGTTGGGCATCAAAGGACTGAAACACCACCTGATGAAGCCTCTTGGATGAGTAGTGAAATGTCTTCGATCTAAAAACCTAGTCCAGTTGATTGTTCTAATTTTTTTCAGTGTTCTATTGCAGGTTTGACAAGCAGCAATTAACACCCCTCACCCACATCATCCCAGACACACCACCAGTAATGGCTCCCCCTACAACCATCTCCACCCCTATGGCCCCCCCAGACCTGACAATCTGTGAAAAATAGATGTGCATGGCCACTTTAAGAGTCAGAAGATCAGGAAAGCACAAGGTCCAGATGGTGTGACTCCCTCCTGCCTGAAAGCCTGTGCTGATGAGCTGCCTCCCATCTTCACACATACTGTATGTTCAGTAGATCATTGGAGCTGTGTAAAGACCCCTCCTGCTTCAAACACTCCACCATCATTCTGGTCCAAGAGAAACCATTCATCAGTGGACTGAATACTACAGACCTGTTGCCCTGACATCTGTCATCATGAAGTGGTTTGATCCCAGATATCCTCCACTCCAAACTCATCCAGCTCACCGTGCCCGCCCACACCTGTCAGTGCAGCTTTCAGACAGACAGACAGACATCAGGTGATGATAGGGAAAACCACATCCAGCACCTGTTCAATCAGCACAGGTGAAGTGTACTCTCCCCACTACTATTCTCCCTCTACACAAACGACTGAACCTCAGATGACCCCTCTGTTAAATTCCAGAAGTTTGCAGAAGACACAACAGTCACTGTGTTAACAAGTCTGCACACAGACAGGAAGTTGAATGGCTTGCCTTGTGGTGTGGTGGCAACAACCTGGAGCTGAACACACTCAAAACAGTGGAGATGACAGTGGACATCAGGAGGTCCCCCAGCACCACCCTACCATACTTAGCAGCACTGTATCAGCAGTAGAGACCTCGTGTGGGCAATTTTATCATTTACACACACAGCACAAGAGCCTGGACCTTCCCAGTACTACATGATTCAATAGCACATTTCAAGTGTTTTTAACATTTCCTGGTTGTTTAATTTCTGTACAAACCACTGATGTAAAAGGAAAGCGAGCAGCGCCGACAGCGATGGCGACCGAGGTACCTCGCGCTCTCTTGTGTTGTTTTTCTTTGTTTTCTTGGTCTTGTTATACCCCAGTTCTTTTACTGGACAGAACTGAGTAGAAAAGGAGTCCGTCTTTCTTGATTTTAGTGCTGGTTTATTTATATATATATATGTTTATACATATATATATACATATATATACATACATAGATGATATCATGACAAACCGTCATAATATTTCATGTCTTTAGTCCATTAAACTGTTATACCCCGGTTCTTTTACTGGACAGATCTGAGTAAATAAGGGGTCCGTCTTTCTTGATTTTAGTGCTGGTTTATTTACTATATATATATATGTGTGTGTGTAAAAAGGATTACAGAACACAACCCAGGGCTCCCTCCTCCAGACAAGCTGCTGGAGAAGAGAGCAGTGAAAAAAAGCACATGGAAACACAGAGCCTAATACATTTATCAGTTCTGGGCTAACCCCTTACACAGACAGCTGTAAAAACATCAGGAGCTGGAGACAGTCCGACGTCTCCTTCTATTATCTAGAGCTCTGCATGCTTGGAGCAGCTGGACATAACAAAATGAAGAATTCCATGTGTGCGTATGTTGTATGCGTGATGTGTAACTAAACATTCATTCAGACATAATTCTTACCCAAGATTAATACAAGAAAACAATTGATGTCATGGCTTGCTGCTAACCTTGAAGCAGAGCACACAGGAGCAGACTTTGAATCTTACTAAACTGCATTACTAACACATAGTGAAGTCTAACACATTAAAGAGTAATAATTATCTGACTGATTTATTAATTTCTAACAATGTGCAGAAGGTCTTTTTGGGCACACACACCTCCTCACAGAAACTGGTATAAGATGTCACAGTGTCAGTGAGTCCATCCAGGTCTGTAGCTGCGGACTCAAATACACTCCACACTTACTTGGTGAGGCAAGCAGTACGCCTGCCTCAAAGCAGAGGGCGCTAGTGAGCCCACAGATTTTTGCGCTACCTACAATCTTCTTCGTGCTTGTATATATTTCCTTTACAATCCGCCTTATCAAAATGGAAGATTACATTTACAAGCTGAGAAAATTCGCAAATCTGGACTTTCAGTCAAAACATTTTTGACAGTCTGGACACTTTTGTCCAGAAGGATCTTCTTTATTGAAAAAAATTGTTTTAATATTGGGTTCGAACGGTAAAAGGGTTTGTAATACATACCAGCTGACAAATGGATTTCGTGTACAAGTAAAGGTAAGACCATAAACTTTTATTATTTCTAGTTAGAAATAAGCTCAACTGGAATAAATTTTAACCTCAAATTAAATATGGGTCACGTTTGTGTGAAGAATGCTGATATGAGATATAAAACATAACGCATTGTCTGTTAACAGACAATTTGTATTTGTAAATCTGACTGTAAAAGAGTTAGTGCCTCACCAGCTGTCAACCTCATCGCACGTCACTGTATATTAATATGGCTTGCCATCTCAACCTCACCGCGCGTCACTGCCGGGTTCGACTCCAGGTTGCGTCAAGAAGGGCATCCCGCGTAAAACATGTGCCAAATGTTAACATGCAAGTCATCAGTGTGACAATTTGCTGTGGCAACCCCTAAATGGGAAAAGCTGAAAGTGACTTTCCTTTCCTTTCTTATGCTAGTTTACTGTTTGCACATTGAGAGCCGATGTACCAGAGTCAAATTCCTTGTGTGTCCAACATACCTGGCCAATAAAGCAGATTCTGATTCTGAAAAGCAAGACAAGTCACATGGACTCACAGTTGTTTTGTTGTGTAACCAGTATAGGGCCAATGTGTTTTTTTTTCTTGTGGCCTTCGTCAAGGTCATTCACCAAACCTGCTATGTACAGGCTCACAGAGCTTCTTTATACTGTTGCTGACGTTTTGACCTTTCCAGATTGTTCTCCCTACTCCATGCACCTTAGCAGTGGATGATGCCAGAAATGACTCCTCTTCTGGCATTTGTGGCAGATAAACATCTTCAGGTGCAATACAAACATTGCCACAGATCAGATTTGTGATCTGACCAATGCAGACCAATATATGTGACTGTGAACAAAAGATCATGAAGATGATTTTTTGTGTCCCAGCAGAAAAGATACATGCTACCTTTTCAGGTAGTATTTTAGCTGTATGCATGTCTTAGTAATTGCATGCATCTCAACTAGCACCAGACGTCCCAGTGTCCAGTGTTTCTCTCAACACACACACATCACCACTTGGCAATTTGTCATTAGCTATGAATACAGATTTTTCCCAAGTGGTTCTCCCCCTCGAACATTCTGCTGCCGGTTAAGACACTCTCTGCTCTACTTCCTCACTGGCTATTATGCGAGTTTACAAAACCCTGTCGGGAAACATAAATGCTGACTCATGTTTGTTACACAGACATATAGTAGTTCCCTTGTTTTGTACAACACAGAGAAGGCAGTGTCCCCCTCATGTGTATGCATTACCCATGCTTTTATTGGTGCATGTACACATCAAACTAATTATTGATCCCACATTCTCCACTGACCCTACAGATTAAACTCTGATCAGAGTTTGACATGACAAGAAATTATGTTTATGGATCAGGAGTATTTAAGAAGACCGGTGATTAACATGAATTTAGGTCAAGGTGTTTCCTCAAGGTGGATAATCTACACAGTATCAAGACTATGCATCTATATGGAACTATTATGAGTGCTTGTTTACTGTATATACATGCTTGGTGGATGCTGTGTAGACCAAACCACTGTATGAATTATAATATACTGTATATTAAATAAACCAGTGGTGTCCTCTGACACATATCAGGTGTGCAATGATAATTTTAGCTACACCTCTATCTAAAGATAACAAAATCAGGTAACAGTTTGACATTTTTACACTTTGATTTATGTATTTCAAACAAGTGAGATACCATGTGTTAATTAGTGAGCTTTAAGGTTTAGCTAAGAAGTGGACTTTGTTTTGCTTGGTGACTAGGAAATATACTTTGACATACAGTATCACTGGTCCTTTTGCTAAGTGGAGTTGGGTGGCTGCTTGTGCTAGTTTTATATTTAGTGTGCAGATGTGGAAGTGGTATTGATGTTCTCATCTAATTCAGAAACAAAATAAGCATATTTTATAAACTGACCAACTTGTTCTGTAAACCTAATAATATGATCATGCCTGTAATATCTGATATTGAGGGATGGGAGGGCAATTTGCACAATTTACCAACACATATTCTGCCTTTTTGTACAGCATGGCTATTATACTTCCAGAGCATCAACACCGAATTAATTCCTTCACTTTTGATAAGATCGATCCCTGATTAATGTCTGCACCAGCAAACACACAAATCCAGGATGACTTGGAGAGACTGGACCAGAGAGAGGTTACATGGGCCAGTCGTTGAGATTCATGGCTTTCCAAACGTATACTTATACTTCTAGCTTTGTGAGGACACTGACATAATGCATTCCTTAGCCTCTTACCCTATAGTCTCACCAAGATGTCACCAGTTTGTAAATGTTTTTTTCCCTTTGACAACATCTGTATTATCAGAGAAACTATATCTCTAGTCTCTGTTATTGTGAGCACCATGATAAGAAGTAGGTTTACTCCAGTCTGTTAAATTGGCATGGGAGCCCAACAAGCGCTGTATACCTCCAACCAGGTAACAACCCTCCACCCCTAAACCAATCCCAGGCTGAACTGAAACCAGCCCAATCCTGGTACTGCATAGGGCAGTATATTCTAACATGTGGCTCCCTGATGAGCTTAAATGTGAACTTGGCACTATTAACAGTGTGGATATTTAACGAGGGAGAAGGGTGGGCAGATGGAGTGTTGTTTTCCTTCGTGCTTTCCTCTACAATCTGCATCTTTGGAATTACAGTCATGGCCAAACGTATTGGGACAAATTCTTTGCATTCTCATGTTTATTTCTTTTGTTTGCATTGGAACAAAACAAAAAAGCAGAAAAAAACCAAATATGATAGATTCTACACAAAACTCCAAACATGGACTGGGCAATCAGAAATAGTTGTATTTCCAGCCTGTGATGCTCTTTTGATTTTTACCTCACCTGTAGCAATCAACAGGTGCTGGTAACACTTGTAACCAGTTAAAATTGAGAAAAGTCGACTCAACCTTTGTGTCATGTGGACCACACTGAGCATGGAGAAAAGAAAGAAGAGCAAAGAATTGTCTGAGGATTTGAGAACCACAATAATGGAAAAGCCTGGACAGTCTCAAGGCTCCAAGTCCATCTCCAGAGATCTGGCTATTCCTGTGTCCACTGTGGGCAACACTGTAAAGAGGTTTACAGCCCATGGTGCTGTAGCTAATCTCCCTGGACGACAGAGGAAAATAGATGACAGACTGCAACAAAGGATTGTTTGAGTGGTTTATAAAGAACCTCGATCAACATCCAAACAAATTCAGCTGACATGCAGGCACAGGGTGCAACAGTGTCAGCTCGCAGTGTCTGTCACCATCTGAATGACAAGGGACACTGTGGTAGGAAACCCAGACCCCACTGCTGACACAGAAACATAAAAAAGCCAGATTGGAGTTTTCCAAAACCTAACTGAGGAAGCCGCAATCCTTCTGGGAGAATGTCCAGTGGACAGATGAGACTAAACTAGATGTTTTTGGTCAAGCACATCATTCTAGTGTTTTCAGAAAATGAAATGAGGCCTTTAAAGAAAAGAACACGGTCCCTACAGTCAAACATGGTGTAGGTTCACTGATGTCTTGGGGTTGCTTTGCTGCTTCAGCCACTGGATGTTTTGACTGTGTGTATGGCATTATGACATCAGAAGACTACCAGTGAATTCTGGGGCACAATGTAGGGCCCAGTGGCAGAAAGTTGGGTCTCTGTCAGATGTCATGGGTCTTACAGCAGAACAATGACCCAAAGCAGACTCAAACAGCACCAGAAATGGATAAGGATAAGGAGGATAATCACCTTTATTGGTATAAGTATGTTACACACAGGTGTTAGGTAATTTCTTAGTCAGATAGATATTTGTTAGACATCTGTTGTATTAGCAAATGTTTAGTGGAGACAGGCTGTCTATGCTCAGGCTGTTGGGTGCTCAGTTCATTGTCATGAGTTCTGCAGGCTGCATCTAGGCCAAGGTCAACTAGATTGCAGAGTGTGCAGACAGGATGAATATTGCTAGTAGCATGATATGCTCAGCTGTAATCTTAATCATAATATCTTCCGAGGCTTACTGTTCGGACATGTCCCTGAATGTCCTGTATGTTTTTAGATACACACCACATAATCAACCTTCACACACATTATTTTCTCCATGTTTTGACTACTGCTCTGCTCAGCTGCCAAGCTGGCATATCAGGTGATGTCACGGTTTGACGTTGCCTGTGTAGGATGGGGCCAGCCCAACCAAGTGATTAAATTGTATAGGCTATTAGGTTCAGGGCTTTTTTCATCTTCCGGGCTGCCTGCGCGCCGTACTGGCGTTTGTTTCTGGTACAGAACCGATGGCAGCCATTTGTGGCACCAACTCAACCGATGGCTCTAACCATGGGGGGGGGGCTTTGGGAGTGATCAGTGTCTTGCCCAAGGACACTTCGACATGTGGACTGGAGGCACCAAGATTCGAATCTTCAACCTTCTGGTTGGGAGACGACTGCTCTACCCACCGCACCACTGTCGCCTCCCCAATGATCTCCTAATGATGCTTCATCCTGCAAACTTTGCCAATAAAGGTGATTATCCTTATGCTTATTAACTGAAGTTATTTAATTGGTTGCTTGATGGCAGTGGAACAAACTGTAAACACAACACTGACATATCACCTTATAAGGTTACTATGCCAAACTTTAGGAAGCTTATCTTCAAATCCAACAGAGAGAACAGTATTAGCATTCAAAAAAACAAACAGTCTGTTCTGATTTGGTTTCCAATAATGTCCGTCTCTGCTTCTGTAGGTTCCACTTAGTCAAACCCTGTTTAGTAACTTTGTTTGTCAGCTATTTGGTACGGAGTGGATAGCACACAGGTGATATATCAGCTTTTCACTGACTAGAACTGCAACTGTAAAGGTGTGGGCTATAAAACTAAACCAATGAGTTGAAAGATACTAAAACAATCCGCTAAGCTGAAAGGGACTGCAGAGTTGGATCATAATTTCTCTCGGGTTCATCACTACAAGTGACCTGTTTCACCTTACATTTAGTCATCTGATCCATTATTAAAATAAAAAAATAATAAATGCAAATTTAAGGAAGGTTGTTTTGATTAGGCTCCTCCTTGAACTGCCACCTTATTGTGGTGGAGCGGTTTGAGTACCCAAATGATCCTAGGTCCTATGTTGTCGGGGGCTATATGCCCCTGGTAGGGTCTCCCAAGGCAAACAGGTGATGGGTCAGACTAAGAGCGGT